>NC_091380.1:5938641-6006141 GCF_038502225.1 Cherax quadricarinatus
CAGGAGTAGAATGGGAAAAACCTGACTATAAAAGAGGGGACTACATAGGGTTGAAGAACTTTCTGCGGGAGGTCCAGTGGGACAGAGAACTGGCAGGAAAGCCAGTAAATGAAATGATGGAATATGTAGCAACAAAATGCAAGGAGGCAGTGGAAAGGTTCATTCCCAAGGGCAACAGTAACAACGGGAAGACCAGAACAAGCCCCTGGTTCACCCGACGGTGTAAGGAGGCAAAAACAAAGTGCAATAGAGAATGGAAAAAGTACAGAAGGCAGAGAACACACGAAAATAGAGAGATCAGTCGCAGAGCCAGGAATGAGTACGCACAGGTAAGGAGGGAGGCCCAGCGACAGTATGAAAATGACATAGCATCGAGAATCAAGACTGACCCGAAACTGTTGTATAGCCACATCAGGAGGAAGACAACAGTCAAAGACCAGGTGATCAGATTAAGGACAGAAGGTGGAGAACTCACAAGAAATGATCAGGAGGTATGTGAGGAGCTGAACAGGAGATTCAAGGAAGTTTTTACAGTAGAGACAGGAAGGGCTGTGGGAAGACAGAACAGAAGGGAACATCAAGAGGGAATATACCAACAAGTGTTGGATGACATACGAACAACTGAGGAGGAGGTGAAGAAGCTCTTAAGTGACCTTGACACCTCAAAGGCGATGGGACCGGACAACATCTCCCCATGGGTCCTTAGAGAAGGAGCAGAGATGCTGTGTGTGCCTCTAACCACAATCTTCAACACATCCCTTGAAACTGGGCAACTACCTGAGAAATGGAAGACAGCTAATGTAGTCCCCATATTTAAGAAAGGAAACAGAAACGAGGCACTAAACTACAGACCTGTGTCTCTGACATGTATCGTGTGCAAGGTCATGGAGAAGATTATCAGGAGGAGAGTGGTCGAACACCTGGAAAGGAACAAGATTATAAATGAAAACCAGCATGGGTTCATGGAAGGCAAATCTTGTATCACAAACCTCCTGGAGTTTTATGACAAGGTAACAGAAGTAAGACACGAGAGAGAGGGTTGGGTAGATTGCGTTTTCCTAGACTGCAGGAAGGCCTTTGACACAGTTCCCCACAAGAGATTAGTGCAGAAGCTGGAGGATCAGGCACACGTAAAAGGAAGGGCACTGCAATGGATAAGGGAATACCTGACAGGGAGGCAGCAACGAGTCATGGTACGTGAAGAGGTATCACAGTGGGCGCCTGTTACGAGCGGGGTCCCACAGGGGTCAGTTCTAGGACCAGTGCTATTTTTGATATATGTGAACGACATGATGGAAGGAATAGACTCTGAAGTGTCCCTGTTCGCAGATGACGTGAAGCTGATGAGAAGAATTAAATCGGACGAGGATGAGGCAGGACTGCAAAGAGACCTGGAGAGGCTGGACATGTGGTCCAGTAACTGGCTTCTCGAATTCAATCCAGCCAAATGCAAAGTCATGAAGATTGGGGAGGGGCAAAGAAGACTGCAGACAGAGTATAGGCTAGGTGGACAAAGACTACAGACCTCACTCAGGGAGAAAGACCTTGGGGTGACCATAACACCGAGCACATCACCGGAGGCACACATCAACCAAATAACCGCTGCAGCATACGGGCGCCTGGCAAACCTGAGAATAGCGTTCCGATACCTTAATAAGGAATCGTTCAAGACACTGTACACTGTGTATGTTAGGCCCATACTGGAGTATGCAGCACCAGTCTGGAACCCACACCTGGTCAAGCACGTCAAGAAGTTAGAGAAAGTACAAAGGTTTGCAACAAGGCTAGTCCCAGAGCTCAAGGGAATGTCGTACGAGGAAAGGTTAAGGGAAATCGGACTGACGACACTGGAGGACAGAAGGGTCAGGGGAGACATGATAACGACATACAAGATACTGCGGGGAATAGACAAGGTGGACAGAGATAGGATGTTCCAGAGAGGGGACACAGGGACAAGGGGTCACAACTGGAAGCTGAAGACTCAGACGAGTCACAGGGACGTTAGGAAGTATTTCTTCAGTCATAGAGTTGTCAGCAAGTGGAATAGCCTAGCAAGTGAAGTAGTGGAGGCAGGAACCATACATAGTTTTAAGAAGAGGTATGACAAAGCTCAGGAAGCAGAGAGAGAGAGGATCCAGTAGCGATCAGTGAAGAGGCGGGGCCAGGAGCTGAGTCTCGACCCCTGCAACCACAATTAGGTGAGTACAATTAGGTGAGTACACACACACACACACACACACACACACACACACACACTTTACATACATCAATGTACACAGATACAAACATCACAGCGACAATAACACAAAAGAGAAGCAACACATAACCTCTTACTGGCTCAACATTTCGCTCTAAATACACCATTATTAAGCCATAAGTCGATGGTAAAACTCTACAAGAGTGATACGTGTTTATAAATGTTATTTCCATAGCACAGAAATACAAGTGGTGAAAATAACAGTAATAATATATTATTATTATTATTATTATTATTATTATTATTATTATTATTATTATTATTGTGATGAACTGGTAATGACACACGAAGTTAGGTGTAGTTATATTAATATTAATTATACTGTAGAAACTACATGTGTTTGGATTATCCGAGGTAATTTACATTATGTATGATAATTGTGTAAGTACACAACACAAGTACACAGTAACACCACTGACAGCTTATCCACCAGTCAAATGACTCAAGAAATCGTTATAACACGACTGTAAACAAACCACGGAACGGGTGGGGATTGAACCCGTGGCGAGTGAGTCGTAAAACTCACAGACCAGCAGGTACTGGAGTTACTAACACAGTACATAACATTCCAGCAGGTACTGGAGTTACTAACACAGTACATAACATTCCAGCAGGTACTGGAGTTACTAACACAGTACATAACATTCCAGCAGGTACTGGAGTTACTAACACAGTACATAACATTCCAGCAGGTACTGGAGTTACTAACACAGTACATAACATTCCAGCAGGTACTGGAGTTACTAACACAGTACATAACATTCCAGCAGGTACTGGAGTTACTAACACAGTACATAACATTCCAGCAGGTACTGGAGTTACTAACACAGTACATAACATTCCAGCAGGTACTGGAGTTACTAACACAGTACATAACATTCCAGCAGGTACTGGAGTTACTAACACAGTACATAACATTCCAGCAGGTACTGGAGTTACTAACACAGTACATAACATTCCAGCAGGTACTGGAGTTACTAACACAGTACATAACATTCCAGCAGGTACTGGAGTTACTAACACAGTACATAACATTCCAGCAGGTACTGGAGTTACTAACACAGTACATAACATTCCAGCAGGTACTGGAGTTACTAACACAGTACATAACATTCCAGCAGGTACTGGAGTTACTAACACAGTACATAACATTCCAGCAGGTACTGGAGTTACTAACACAGTACATAACATTCCAGCAGGTACTGGAGTTACTAACACAGTATTACCTGGAGAGAGTTCCGGGGGTCAACGCCCCCGCGGCCCGGTCTGAGACCAGGCCTCCTGGTGGATCAGAGCCTGATCAACCAGGCTGTTGCTGCTGGCTGCACGCAAACCAACATACGAGCCACAGCCCGGCTGATCCGGAACTGACTTTAGGTGCTTGTCCAGTGCCAGCTTGAAGACTGCCAGGGGTCTGTTGGTAATCCCCCTTATGTGTGCTGGGAGGCAGTTGAACAGTCTCGGGCCCCTGACACTTATTGTATGGTCTCTTAACGTGCTAGTGACACCCCTGCTTTTCATTGGGGGGATGGTGCATCGTCTGCCAAGTCTTTTGCTTTCGTAATGAGTGATTTTCGTGTGCAAGTTCGGTACTAGTCCCTCTAGGATTTTCCAGGTGTATATAATCATGTATCTCTCCCTCCTGCGTTCCAGGGAATACAGGTTTAGGAACCTCAAGCGCTCCCAGTAATTGAGGTGTTTTATCTCCGTTATGCGCGCCGTGAAAGTTCTCTGTACATTTTCTAGGTCGGCAATTTCACCTGCCTTGAAAGGTGCTGTTAGTGTGCAGCAATATTCCAGCCTAGATAGAACAAGTGACCTGAAGAGTGTCATCATGGGCTTGGCCTCCCTAGTTTTGAAGGTTCTCATTATCCATCCTGTCATTTTTCTAGCAGATGCGATTGATACAATGTTATGGTCCTTGAAGGTGAGATCCTCCGACATGATCACTCCCAGGTCTTTGACGTTGGTGTTTCGCTCTATTTTGTGGCCAGAATTTGTTTTGTACTCTGATGAAGATTTAATTTCCTCATGTTTACCATATCTGAGTAATTGAAATTTCTCATCGTTGAACTTCATATTGTTTTCTGCAGCCCACTGAAAGATTTGGTTGATGTCTGCCTGGAGCTTTGCAGTGTCTGCAATGGAAGACACTGTCATGCAGATTCGGGTGTCATCTGCAAAGGAAGACACGGTGCTGTGGCTGACATCCTTGTCTATGTCGGATATAAGGATGAGGAACAAGATGGGAGCGAGTACTGTGCCTTGTGGAACAGAGCTTTTCACCGTAGCTGCCTCGGACTTTACTCTGTTGACGACTACTCTCTGTGTTCTGTTAGTGAGGAAATTATAGATCCATCGACCGACTTTTCCTGTTATTCCTTTAGCACGCATTTTGTGCGCTATTACGCCATGGTCACACTTGTCGAAGGCTTTTGCAAAGTCTGTATATATTACATCTGCATTCTTTTTGTCTTCTAGTGCATTTAGGACCTTGTCGTAGTGGTCCAATAGTTGAGACAGACAGGAGCGACCTGTTCTAAACCCATGTTGCCCTGGGTTGTGTAACTGATGGGTTTCTAGATGCGTGGTGATCTTGCTTCTTAGGACCCTTTCAAAGATTTTTATGATATGGGATGTTAGTGCTATTGGTCTGTAGTTCTTTGCTGTTGCTTTACTGCCCCCTTTGTGGAGTGGGGCTATGTCTGTTGTTTTTAGTAACTGAGGGACGACCCCCGTGTCCATGCTCCCTCTCCATAGGATGGAAAAGGCTCGTGATAGGGGCTTCTTGCAGTTCTTGATGAACACAGAGTTCCATGAGTCTGGCCCTGGGGCAGAGTGCATGGGCATGTCATTTATCGCCTGTTCGAAGTCATTTGGCGTCAGGATAACATCGGATAGGCTTGTGTTAATCAAATTTTGTGGCTCTCTCATAAAAAATTCATTTTGATCTTCGACTCTCAGTCTGGTTAGCGGCTTGCTAAAAACTGAGTCATATTGGGACTTGAGTAGCTCACTCATTTCCTTGCTGTCATCTGTGTAGGACCCATCTTGTTTAAGTAGGGGCCCAATACTGGACGTTGTTCTCGATTTTGATTTGGCATAGGAGAAGAAATACTTTGGGTTTCTTTCGATTTCATTTATGGCTTTTAGTTCTTCCCGCGATTCCTGACTCCTAAAGGATTCTTTTAGCTTAAGTTCGATGCTTGCTATTTCTCTGACCAGTGTCTCTCTACGCATTTCAGATATATTGACCTCTTTTAGCCGCTCTGTTATTCTTTTCCGTCGCCTGTAAAGGGAGCGCCTGTCTCTTTCTGTTTTACATCTACTCCTCCTTTTTCTTAGAGGAATAAGCCTTGTGCATACATCGAGTGCCACCGAGTTAATCTGTTCTAGGCATAAGTTGGGGTCTGTGTTGCTTAGTATATCTTCCCAGCTTATATCGGTTAGGACTTGGTTTACTTGGTCCCACTTTATGTTTTTGTTATTGAAGTTGAATTTGGTGAATGCTCCCTCGTAACTAATCTCATTATGTCGGTCTGGGGCTCCGCGCATACATGACTGAACCTCAATTATGTTGTGATCTGAGTATATTGTTTTTGATATGGTGATATTTCTTATCAGATCATCATTGTTAGTGAAGATGAGGTCTAGTGTATTCTCCAGTCTAGTAGGCTCTATTATTTGCTGGTTTAAATTGAATTTTGTGCAGAGATTTAAAAGCTCGCGTGAGTGTGAGTTTTCATCAGAGCTGCCTCCTGGTGTTATTACTGCAACAACATTATTTGCTATATTCCTCCATTTTAGGTGCCTTAAGTTGAAATCCCCCAGGAGCAAGATGTTGGGTGCAGGAGCTGGAAGGTTTTCCAGACAGTGGTCAATTTTTAACAGCTGTTCCTGGAATTGCTGGGATGTTGCATCCGGAGGCTTGTAGACTATCACAATGACTAGGTTTTGGTTCTCGACCTTTACTGCTAAAACTTCCACTACATCATTTGAGGCATTTAGCAGTTCTGTGCAAACAAGTGACTCTGCAATGTACAGGCCAACCCCCCCCTTTTGCCTGTTCACTCTGTCACATCTGTATAGGTTGTAACCTGGGATCCATATTTCGTTGTCCAAGTGATCCTTTATGTGGGTCTCAGTGAAAGCCGCGAACATTGCCTTTGCCTCTGCAAGCAGTCCACGGATGAAAGGTATTTTGTTGTTTGTTGCTGGCTTTAGACCCTGTATATTTGCAAAGAAGAATGTTATCGGACTGGTGGTATTGTTGGTACTGGGGGGGGATTTTTTTTCCGGCATTAGTATCTGTATCTGTTGGTTTGGAGTGGAGGCCATCGACTGTGGTTCCACTCCAGGAATGACTGGATTTGGTGTACGATTTCTGCCATTTCCTGCCAGTTTTTTTTCCTTCCTGGCACTAAAAAACCTCTCCCTCTTGAGTGGCTGTGGCTACCCAGGTTTTCCCATGGCCTGGATGTTTTGTATCTTTTTGTCCCCTTTAGATGGTATGCCTGGCAATTTAAGTTATAGCACAGCCTTTCCTGTACTGAAGAGGTACACAGTTCAGGGTGAAAAAGCTTACAGGAAGGGAGTTTGCATTTTCCTGTTGTCATATGGGCATGGCATTTCCTAGGGTGGTCATAGTTGCACGTCCCATCTGTTTTTCCAGATTTCCCATGCCAGCAGATACCGAGTGCATAGTATGTGCACAGGCTTGGTTTCCGTTTGCCTTGGGTTTCTGTGACTGTATTCCCTGTTGGTGCATGTTTCCCTGTCTTACTTCTATCCTCCCTAGCACCAACAATGGAGCTCCCACCATTTGTTTTTGGTAATATATCCTCACTATTGCTAGTGGAGTCCTCTTGTTTGCTATTTCCTGCGGTATTTCTAGTTTGCAATATTGGTTTTATCTTATCTTTGACTACACTTGTTTCCCTACTATGGCTCCTGTCCCCTATGGGGTCATTTATATGTATTCCTTCCTGCGTATAATTCCCGACTACCTGGACAAAATCTCCAGCTTCACCATTACTGTCTCCCAGGACAGCATCTCCAGCTTCCCCATTACTGTCTCCCAGGACAGCATCTCCAGCTTCACCATTACTGTCTCCCAGGACAGCACCTCCAGCTTCACCATTACTGTCTCCCAGGACAGCACCTCCAGCTTCCCCATTACTGTCTCCCAGGACAGCACTATCAGCCCCCCATTTACTGACTACCAGGACATCATCTCCAGCCTTACAGTTTCTGACTACATGGCCAGTATCAAGGGCAGTACCATTCAGCCCGGACTTTTTATGTTCCCATCTGTTGTAGAAAGCTTCCAGGTTTTCTATGAAAGCAGCTTTGATGTTGACCTCTTTTAATACCCTTGTGATTTTAGTCCACAGATTTATCTCATTTGGGCATACCCAAAAACACTTCCCTGTTTTAATACTGCTTGTAGCTAGTTCTTGGATATCTGCACAAGGGGCGTGACACCAATTTCCACAGAAATGACAATTTATGCATGTGGAAGCCCGTTTGTTTGACTGACCACAGACTACACACAGCTTCATAATGATTTGAATGGCTGATTTACTGCAATTCTACTAGCAACCTCTTGAATATTCTATTAATAACCTGCTAGGTGGTGCACAACGAAACCGTTTGAAACCAGTCCAGGGTTCGGACCAGTCAAGGGTTCGGACCAGTCCCGGGTTCGGACCAGTCAAGGGTTCGGACCAGTCAAGGGTCCGGACCAGTCGATCTGCTCTGATCAGTGGGTCACTTATTTAAAACATACTGGTCGGTGATTTGAGCTAACACATGAAGGATCTACTGGAAATTATCTACCCGAGTAATATGTGATTTGACTGATACAAAAGTATAACTTGCGTGTTGAAGAGCCGGTGATTACTGGCAGCTCCTACAATGACGTACAGTCGACCTCTTTGTTTATCAATCGCTGTATCTGGCTTTTCTATTTTTTTTTTCTCCGTCTCCACCACAATAAATGCTATATTATCACTATAGTTGACTGGTGCAAATTTTGGAGGAAGGGCGCTTTCTCTGTAGTAATACTTGCTTCTCGTTGTGTATATTGCGACCGCTGGTAACTACAGGTTATATGAAATTCACAGTAACGTCTCGTATTTCAAGAAAAGAAACTAATGAAAGTCACTCCACTCCACTAAGTACCATTATAATACTGGTTAGTTGCTACTACAACACTGTATTCTGCTATTCACTGGTATCACTAGATTATATGCGAGTACACTAGCAAGCCAGGAAGATTATTAAAAACAGCTGACCTGTGGTAAGTTTCTGGCGACTTCTGGCACCTGCCTCTATAGGCTTATCACTTCATTTACAAATTCACCTGTTTTCAAATGACACTTTAGCCTTTATCATCAATATACTAGGGAGCCACTGTAGTATACACTATACACTATGTATACTCAATGTTATCAGGGAGACTTTCTTTCCTCTGACATGAAAAGTTCAATTATTATTATTTTTTTCACACGGGACACAGGCCTGATTCCCCTCTGGCAGTAAACTCTGCTAGGTAGTGCACACTAATTCTCCTTTTTTGACTCAGTATATAATGTTTTCCGCCCAAGATTGGTTCCAGGCGCTAGAGGGATGTATCGTATAGGATTGATGACACAAATTAAAGTTCTAGCACGTAAGAGCGACCGTGAAAACACGAGAAAAACCGGGAGCACAACGAGGCAGCAGGTACTGGAGTTACTAACACAGTACATAACATTCCAGCAGGTACTGGAGTTACTAACACAGTACATAACATTCCAGCAGGTACTGGAGTTACTAACACAGTACATAACATTCCAGCAGGTACTGGAGTTACTAACACAGTACATAACATTCCAGCAGGTACTGGAGTTACTAACACAGTACATAACATTCCAGCAGGTACTGGAGTTACTAACACAGTACATAACATTCCAGCAGGTACTGGAGTTACTAACACAGTACATAACATTCCAGCAGGTACTGGAGTTACTAACACAGTACATAACATTCCAGCAGGTACTGGAGTTACTAACACAGTACATAACATTCCAGCAGGTACTGGAGTTACTAACACAGTACATAACATTCCAGCAGGTACTGGAGTTACTAACACAGTACATAACATTCCAGCAGGTACTGGAGTTACTAACACAGTACATAACATTCCAGCAGGTACTGGAGTTACTAACACAGTACATAACATTCCAGCAGGTACTGGAGTTACTAACACAGTACATAACATTCCAGCAGGTACTGGAGTTACTAACACAGTACATAACATTCCAGCAGGTACTGGAGTTACTAACACAGTACATAACATTCCAGCAGGTACTGAAGTTACTAACACAGTACATAACATTCCAGCAGGTACTGGAGTTACTAACACAGTACATAACATTCCAGCAGGTACTGGAGTTACTAACACAGTACATAACATTCCAGCAGGTACTGGAGTTATTAACACAGTACATAACATTCCAGCAGGTACTGGAGTTACTAACACAGTACATAACATTCCAGCAGGTACTGGAGTTACTAACACAGTACATAACATTCCAGCAGGTACTGGAGTTATTAACACAGTACATAACATTCCAGCAGGTACTGGAGTTACTAACACAGTACATAACATTCCAGCAGGTACTGGAGTTATTAACACAGTACATAACATTCCAGCAGGTACTGGAGTTATTAACACAGTACATAACATTCCAGCAGGTACTGGAGTTACTAACACAGTACATAACATTCCAGCAGGTACTGGAATTACTAACACAATACATAACATTCCAGCAGGTACTGGAGTTACTAACACAATACATAACATTCCAGCAGGTACTGGAGTTACTAACACAGTACATAACATTCCAGCAGGTACTGGAGTTACTAACACAGTACATAACATTCCAGCAGGTACTGAAGTTACTAACACAGTACATAACATTCCAGCAGGTACTGGAGTTACTAACACAGTACATAACATTCCAGCAGGTACTGGAGTTACTAACACAGTACATAACATTCCAGCAGGTACTGGAGTTACTAACACAGTACATAACATTCCAGCAGGTACTGGAGTTACTAACACAGTACATAACATTCCAGCAGGTACTGGAGTTACTAACACAGTACATAACATTCCAGCAGGTACTGGAGTTACTAACACAGTACATAACATTCCAGCAGGTACTGGAGTTACTAACACAGTACATAACATTCCAGCAGGTACTGGAGTTACTAACACAGTACATAACATTCCAGCAGGTACTGGAGTTACTAACACAGTACATAACATTCCAGCAGGTACTGGAGTTACTAACACAGTACATAACATTCCAGCAGGTACTGGAGTTACTAACACAGTACATAACATTCCAGCAGGTACTGGAGTTACTAACACAGTACATAACATTCCAGCAGGTACTGGAGTTACTAACACAGTACATAACATTCCAGCAGGTACTGGAGTTACTAACACAGTACATAACATTCCAGCAGGTACTGGAGTTACTAACACAGTACATAACATTCCAGCAGGTACTGAAGTTACTAACACAGTACATAACATTCCAGCAGGTACTGGAGTTACTAACACAGTACATAACATTCCAGCAGGTACTGGAGTTACTAACACAGTACATAACATTCCAGCAGGTACTGGAATTACTAACACAATACATAACATTCCAGCAGGTACTGGAGTTACTAACACAGTACATAACATTCCAGCAGGTAATGGAGTTACTAACAGTACATAACATTCCAGCAGGTACTGGAGTTACTAACACAGTACATAACATTCCAGCAGGTACTGGAGTTACTAACACAGTACATAACATTCCAGCAGGTACTGGAATTACTAACACAATACATAACATTCCAGCAGGTACTGGAGTTACTAACACAGTACATAACATTCCAGCAGGTACTGGAATTACTAACACAATACATAACATTCCAGCAGGTACTGGAGTTACTAACACAGTACATAACATTCCAGCAGGTACTGGAGTTACTAACACAGTACATAACATTCCAGCAGGAACTGGAGTTACTAACACAATACATAACATTCCAGCAGGTACTGGAGTTACTAACACAGTACATAACATTCCAGCAGATACTGGAATTACTAACACAATACATAACATTCCAGCAGGTACTGGAGTTACTAACACAGTATATAACATTCCAGGACGTCTGGATGGTAGACAGGTTTAAAGTCTATCAACTACACGGGGGTTATTAAGACTGCACACACCTCGTTCACCACCGCTCAAGATAAGATAAGATTTCGTTCGGATTTTTAACCCCGGAGGGTTAGCCACCCAGGATAACCCAAGAAAGTCAGTGCGTCATCGAGGACTGTCTAACTTATTTCCATCGGGGTCCTTAATCTTGTCCCCCAGGATGCGACCCACACCAGTCGACTAACACCCAGGTACCTATTTGCTGCTAGGTGAATAGGACAACAGGTGTAAGGAAACGTGTCGAAATGTTTCCACCCACCGGGAATCGAACCCGGGCCCTCCGTGTGTGAAGCGGGAGCTTTAGCCACCAGTACATAACACAGTACATAACATTCCAGGACGTCTGGATGGTAGACAGGTTTAAAGTCTATCAACTACACGAGGGTTATTAAGACTGCACATACCTCGTTCACCACCGCTCAAGAACACTTCAAACCCTGTGTACACAGTCTGGTATCAGACCAGTGTAGTACAATAACCCTGGAAACCTGTCACAGGTGACGGACAGGTCACAGCAACAATAACAGAGGAACAAAAGCCTGTCACCACCCACCCACCACCACTAACAACTTTAATTAAGACAATATATGGCACTTTAAGACAGATATGAAAGAACCATTTATTTATAAGTTTAATTTCCAGAACTCAGAGAAAAGAAACAATTATGAAAGTGTTTTAATATATTGTTTAATGGATTTACAGATACACTTAAGAAAATTAACCTGGTATATTTTATACACGAGTAATCGAGAAGTTTTGGTCTCACTTGGACCAGTAATTAGGCACACACTGTATTGTTAGTCACCGTATAATGATAGTTTTCTATATGGTTTGACTTTTTATATTACTCTCAGATTAACTTAGTAATATAAACTACCCTTGTTGAAGTTAAGGTGACCACAGTGCCACTAGACTGGTATACCAGGTCACAGTATTAACCACAGTGCCACTAGACTGGTATACCAGGTCACAGTATTAACCACAGTGCCACTAGACTGGTATACTAGGTCACAGTATTAACCAGTGCCACTAGACTGGTATACTAGGTCACAGTATTAACCACAGTGCCACTAGACTGGTATACCAGGTCACAGTATTAACCACAGTGCCACTAGACTGGTATACTAGGTCACAGTATTAACCAGTGCCACTAGACTGGTATACTAGGTCACAGTATTAACCACAGTGCCACTAGACTGGTATACCAGGTCACAGTATTAACCACAGTGCCACTAGACTGGTATACCAGGTCACAGTATTAACCACAGTGCCACTAGACTGGTATACCAGGTCACAGTATTAACCACAGTGCCACTAGACTGGTATACCAGGTCACAGTATTAATCAGAGTGCCAGGATGGTATACGAGACAGGATGAGAGGTGTAATTTACCTGGTTGGGCCGGGAGCTGTGACTGGGTCACACACGCTTAGAATTTCAAAGATATATTAATATCTTCAGACAACCTCCCCCCCCCTGGGGTGCTATTCTTCACTCAGCTCTCTCTCTCTCTCTCTCTCTCTCTCTCTCTCTCTCTCTCTCTCTCTCTCTCTCTCTCTCTCTCTCTCTCTGTCTCTCTTTCTGTCTCTTTTTTTTTTTTTTTTTTACACAGGGTTTGACAAGGTTAAGGATCCCTAGCTTTATTGACAGCTATTTACAGGTTAAGGATTCCTAACTTTATTGGCAAGCTAAGAGCTGTTACCTACATCAGCTCATTTGAAAGCATTTTTATTATGAGACATACAAGTACGGGACAGGATGAAGTTGGAGCCATCTGTGGGCCAGCTGAGGGCCATCTGTGGGCCAGCATTTTCATTTGATCAACTTACTTTATCTCGTTGATATCATTATGCTGTACGAATGTGTTCCATACTCGAGTCATCCTGGGTAAGTATGATCTCAGATGGAGTGATGTTCTGGAGAAGGGTACAGCCAGAGTGAAGTTGCTGCTTTCTGCCCCCCCTCAAGGAAGGTTCCTTGATGTTGGTGAGGGGCTCTTGATTTAGGGAATTGGATCTGTGCTCCAGTTCCCCGAATTAAGCCTGAATGCCTTCCACATCCCCCCCCCCAGGCGCTGTATAATCCTCCGGGTTTAGCGCTTCCCCCTTGATTATAATAATAATAATAATAATGCTTTCTGCCCGTCTTGTGGCATAAAAGCTTGTTTCACGCTGTCCTCGAAGTGGATCCAAGTGTGGCATTTTGACAATATTGGCCTTGTACATAACAGTAAGGCCACCCACATCCCTCCTATGTTGAAGGCTCTGCTGAAATGACAGATCTATCCAGGATGGGTCCAGGCGAGAGATGAGACGTCTTGCTCTGTTCTCTACTCTGTCAAGCAGTCGCAGATGAGAGGGGGGGCAGGCAAACCAAGAAAGTGGAGCATACTCAAGGTGTGAGCGTACTTGTGCCTCGTACAGGATCTTGCAACCCCTACTGTCAAGCAGATGCGAGATACGGCGAAGTGCTGTAAGCTTCCTGGCTGCCTTGTTTGCAAGATTTACATGGTTCTTCATGGTTAGTTTGAAGTCAAATTTCACCCCAAGGATATCAACTTCTTCTCCAGGTGCCAACATCCTCCCATTCATCCTTACTACTGCACTAGCATTACCATCATGGTGCCTAGAGACGATCATCATTTGCGTTTTCTCAGGTGCAAATGTTACTTGCCATCTATTTCCCCAAGCTGATATAGCTCTCAGCTGGTGATTGATGTAGCTTAGAGCAGCTGGCATTTCTTCTCTTGGATAAGTGAATGTCAGTGTACAGTCGTCTGCATATGCATGTGATTCTGGGATGAGATGAAGAAGGTCGTTGAAGTAGACATTCCATAACAGTGGACCCAGCACGCTTCCTTGTGGAACGCTTGCCCCAATAGGATGCCTTGCTGATTCCGTTCCATTGAGGACTACACTTAGAGATCTACCATGAAGGTAATCACTGAGGAGACATAGCATAGAGCCTGCAATTCCCAGTGCTTGAAGTTTTGCTAAGAGGCCCTGGTGCCACACCCGGTCGAAAGCGCCAGCAATGTCCAGTGCTACCACACAGCTGACTTTGGATTCATCCAGTGACTGGTGCCACTTAGTGGAGAGGTTTAACAACAGATCAGCAGCAGAGTAACCTTTCCTGAAGCCATATTGACGATCACAAAGTAGTGAGTGGTAGTCAAAAAAATCTGTCATTTGTCTTGAGATAATTGTCTCAAGGATCTTACCAGTGATTGACAGGAGTGACACTGGTCTGTAGTTGCTGATTTCTGCTCTGCTCTTCTTTTTGTGAACAGGGACTACATTTGCCTCTTTCCATGGAGAGGGCCATTTACACTGTACTAGGAAGTGCTGAAAGATGCGAGTTAGAGGTGCTGCTAGCTGGTCTGCACATCTTCTCAACAATCTTGGGCTCAACTTGTCTGGGCCCACAGCCTTTTCTTGGTCAAGTGATTTAAGAAGGAAATGCACCTCCTCCTGCCTTATTGTCACCACTGACAGTTTTGACACAGTTCTTGCAGCTAGCCAAGGAGGGCCCCTTGCTGGATCAGGAACTTGCATTTTGGTAGCAAAGTGTTCAGCAAAGAGGTCCGCCTTCTCTTGACTACTAGTAGAGGTGGTCCCATCCTGTCGATTTAGAGGTGGAATAAGTTCATCAGGCAGATAACCTTGTCTGTCCTTGACCAGGGACCACCAGGTTTTGGAGCCTACCCTACCTGATGCTAACTTTCTTTTAGTGTCCACCTCCCATTTAGCAATGGCCCACTTTTGAACATCACCCATATGCCTACAGGCTTGCATGTGCAAGTTCCTGTTATAGGTGGTAGGATGTCTCTTATACCTTCGCCATGCTTTGTACTTAGCAGTAGCAGCCTCTCTACAACGAAAGCCAAACCAAGGCTGATCTGTAGGCTTTGTCACATATTGCCGGTGAGGAATGTGTTCTTGTTGCAGATTAAGGATGTGTCCAGTGAAGGCTTTCACTTGGTTGTCAACATCCCCCTGGAGAAGAGCATTCCAGTCGGTGGTGGCGAGCTCAGAGCAAAGGGCTGGCCAATTACCTCTTTCCCATAGCCAGGTTGTGCGTGTGGACTCCTCACCTCGTTCTGTTGGGATCTTAAGTGTCGTAAAAACAGCCTTGTGGTCAGACGATCCAACGTAGCCGAGGGGTTGACAAGTGACTATACCTTCTGCCAGATCACTCACTACTGGGTCAAGGGAGGAGCCAGAGATATGAGTAGGGAAATCAACAAAGTTTCTCATGTCAAACACTGCAAGAAGGTCATCAAAGTCCCTCTGTATAAGGTGCTGGTTGAGGTCACCAACAATTATAATATGTTGACAGTTGTGTTGTAGCAGAAGGGAGTCAATATTTTCCATTAGGAAGTTGATAGGGTCTGCGTGTTGCCACTGAGGTCTGTACATTGCACATACTAGTACAGAGGTACTAGTGTTTATACAGAGCTTGAAGAACATCATTTCAAGATGTGTAGGGGTGGCAACATCTATGTGCTGGGCATGAACACTTTTAGAGAAGCACACAGCAACACCACCTCCTTGCCCTTGCCTGTCTCTTCTCATCCATGAGGTGTAGCCAGCAATTCTTGCAAAATTTTCTGGAGTCCTGTCATCCAAAAATGTTTCAACAACAGCTATCATGTCGGGACGTCGAGTGTTCACAAAGCTATGTGTGAGCTCTCCAACATTAGTAATGAAACCTCTAATGTTGGCCGACAGGATGCTGATAGACTGGCTCCTCATGATGAAGTGGTCAGCTTGAGGTGGTGGGTGTGTAGGGAATGTAAGGTGCCTGCCCTTGAGAGAGGTAGGGTACTGAGGCAGCTGCAGGGATGTAGGTCTGTGGTCGTGTATAAGGCCCAATCCCACCTGCTGGGCTGGGATAGGAGTAGCTAAGTGGGTGACGTGTGAGAGTGTTCACCAATTCAGAGATCCTGCTGGTTTGTTCTGAGAACAGGTCTCTAAACAGGTGGCCCTGTCTGTCAAGTTCCTTTTTCTTCCGACACTGGTCCTCCTTATGTCCTTTCTTGTAGCAGTAATTACACCTGGTATCTCGCAGGCAGTTGTTGGCAGAGTGCCCCTTCCGGTGACAGCGAGAGCACAGCCTAGGTGCCTGGGAGGGTGGACTAGGATTTGTTGCACCTCCTGCGTTTCGCAGATTTGTCCTCAGATTCTGCCGCTGGAACTGTGTTAGTGGAGGGTGAGACGGCTGTAGATGTCTTCCTCCTCCACGTCCTCCTCCACGTCCTCTACCCCGTCTTCTACCAGTTCTGACAGATGTGTCCCTGCTGTTCGTACTTCGGCGCAGTAGGTGATCAGGTGCAGTGATAGTTCCCTGATCACTAACTCTCTCTCTCTCTCTCTGTCTCTGTGTCTCTCTGTCTCTGTCTCTCTGTCTGTCTGTCTGTCTGTCTCTCTCTCTCTCTCTCTGTCTCTCTGTCTCTCTGTCTCTGTCTCTGTCTCTGTCTCTCTCTCTCTCTCTCTCTCTCTCTCTCTCTCTCTCTCTCTCTCACCCTCCCAAACCTCTCCACACATTGACTCTATATAGAGCAAACATTAATAACTCTAATTATATAATATTTACCAGCCAGACACAAAGATTAATTCTTCAGTTGACCCACCAATCACATGCCATTAAAAAAAGGTCAAAATTTGCATAATGGCCGGAAGGTATTGAAAATTCTCTCAAAAAAGTCAAAATTCCCATAGTAAGTGGGATCCACTTTTGACAATTAGCGGAAAAACGGGTTTTTGAGAACGTTCATAATGTGAACACAACGTTGTTCCGTGTTCACGTTCATTATGTTATATTCTGGGAGTGTTAAACCCGTAGGGGTGGTACAGCTCATGGGGGTTTCAAGGACAGTCATGAGCGTCTGGTAGAATCCGCGGATTTCTGGGGATTTCAAGCGACGTGAGGTAAAAATCCACGGATGCTTGGGTATCATGTATGTCGTGATCATGTCTCCCCTGACCAGTACACTAGTGGTGCTGGGTACACTCTCACTTTATGTGCGTATATGTACGTTTCTCGTCCGTGTATATTTATGTGCATATATGTACGTTTCTCGTTCGTGTACATTCATGTGCGTATATGTACGTTTCTCGTCCATGTACATTTATGTGCGTATATGTACGTTTCTCGTCCGTGTACATTTATGTGCGTATATGTACGTTTCTCGTCCGTGTACATTTATGTGCGTATATGTACGTTTCTCGTCCGTGTACATTTATGTGCTTATATGTACGTTTCTCGTCCGTGTACATTTATGTGCGTATATGTACGTTTCTCGTCCGTGTATATTTACGTGCGTATATGTACGTTAAGTTAAGGAAGCCTAGAGAACAAATGGATTTGTCAGTTAAAAATAGGAGAGGAGAGTTATTAAATGGAGAGTTAGAGGTATTGGGAAGATGGAGGGAATATTTTGAGGAATTGTTAAATGTTGATGAAGATAGGGAAGCTGTGATTTCGTGTATAGGGCAAGGAGGAATAACATCTTGTAGGAGTGAGGAAGAGCCAGTTGTGAGTGTGGGGGAAGTTCATGAGGCAGTAGGTAAAATGAAAGGGGGTAAGGCAGCCGGGATTGATGGGATAAAGATAGAAATGTTAAAAGCAGGTGGGGATATAGTTTTGGAGTGGTTGGTGCAATTATTTAATAAATGTATGGAAGAGGGTAAGGTACCTAGGGATTGGCAGAGAGCATGCATAGTTCCTTTGTATAAAGGCAAAGGTGATAAAAGAGAGTGCAAAAATTATAGGGGGATAAGTCTGTTGAGTGTACCTGGTAAAGTGTATGGTAGAGTTATTATTGAAAGAATTAAGAGTAAGACGGAGAATAGGATAGCAGATGAACAAGGAGGCTTTAGCAAAGGTAGGGGGTGTGTGGACCAGGTGTTTACAGTGAAACATATAAGTGAACAGTATTTAGATAAGGCTAAAGAGGTCTTTGTGGCATTTATGGATTTGGAAAAGGCGTATGACAGGGTGGATAGGGGGGCAATGTGGCAGATGTTGCAAGTGTATGGTGTAGGAGGTAGGTTACTGAAAGCAGTGAAGAGTTTTTACGAGGATAGTGAGGCTCAAGTTAGAGTATGTAGGAAAGAGGGAATTTTTTTCCCAGTAAAAGTAGGCCTTAGACAAGGATGTGTGATGTCACCGTGGTTGTTTAATATATTTATAGATGGGGTTGTAAGAGAAGTAAATGCGAGGGTCTTGGCAAGAGGCGTGGAGTTAAAAGATAAAGAATCACACACAAAGTGGGAGTTGTCACAGCTGCTCTTTGCTGATGACACTGTGCTCTTGGGAGATTCTGAAGAGAAGCTGCAGAGATTGGTGGATGAATTTGGTAGGGTGTGCAAAAGAAGAAAGTTGAAGGTGAATACAGGAAAGAGTAAGGTTATGAGGATAACAAAAAGATTAGGTGATGAAAGATTGAATATCAGATTGGAGGGAGAGAGTATGGAGGAGGTGAACGTATTCAGATATTTTTGAGTGGACGTGTCAGCGGATGGGTCTATGAAGGATGAGGTGAATCATAGAATTGATGAGGGAAAAAGAGTGGTGCACTTAGGAGTCTGTGGAGACAAAGAACTTTGTCCTTGGAGGCAAAGAGGGGAATGTATGAGAGTATAGTTTTACCAACGCTCTTATATGGGTGTGAAGCATGGGTGATGAATGTTGCAGCGAGGAGAAGGCTGGAGGCAGTGGAGATGTCATGTCTGAGGGCAATGTGTGGTGTGAATATAATGCAGAGAATTCGTAGTTTGGAAGTTAGGAGGAGGTGCGGGATTACCAAAACTGTTGTCCAGAGGGCTGAGGAAGGGTTGTTGAGGTGGTTCGGACATGTAGAGAGAATGGAGCGAAACAGAATGACTTCAAGAGTGTATCAGTCTGTAGTGGAAGGAAGGCGGGGTAGGGGTAGGCCTAGGAAAGGTTGGAGGGAGGGGGTAAAGGAGGTTTTGTGTGCGAGGGGCTTGGACTTCCAGCAGGCATGCGTGAGCGTGTTTGATAGGAGTGAATGGAGACAAATGGTTTTTAATACTTGATGTGCTGTTGGAGTGTGAGCAAAGTAACATTTATGAAGGGATTCAGGGAAACCGGCAGGCCGGACTTGAGTCCTGGAGATGGGAAGTACAGTGCCTGCACTCTGAAGGAGGGGTGTTAATGTTGCAGTTTAAAAACTGTAGTGTAAAGCACCCTTCTGGCAAGACAGTGATGGAGTGAATGATGGTGAAAGTTTTTCTTTTTCGGGCCACCCTGCCTTGGTGGCCACCCTGCCTTGGTGGCCACCCTGCCTTGGTGGCCACCCTGCCTTGGTGGCCACCCTACCTTGGTGGGAATCGGCCAGTGTGATAATAAAAAAAAAAAAATGTACGTTTCTCGTCCGTGTACATTTATGTGCTTATATGTACGTTTCTCGTTCGTGTACATTTATGTGCGTATATGTACGTTTCTCGTTCGTGTACATTTATGTGCGTATATGTACGTTTCTCGTCCGTGTACATTTATGTGCGTATAATAAAATATTCATGAATACTATAATATTCTTAAGAATATTACTGTAATATTCACGACTATCAGTTTAATACAATTATGACTGAAATATCCAGGAATATCACTGTAATATTCACTAATATTACTAATATTCACCAACATCACCGTAATATTCACCAACATCACCGTAATATTCACCAACATCACCGTAATATTCACCAACATCACCGTAATATTCACCAACATCACCGTAATATTCACCAACATCACCGTAATATTCACCAACATCACCGCAATATTCACCAACATCACCGTAATATTCACCAACATCACCGTAAAATTCACCAACATCACCGTAATATTCACCAACATCACCGTAATATTCACCAACAACACCGTAATATTCACCAACATCACCGTAATATTCACCAACATCACCGTAATATTCACCAACATCACCGTAATATTCACCAACATCACCGTAATATTCACCAACAACACCGTAATATTCACCAACATCACCGTAATATTCACCAACATCACAGTAATATTCACCAACAACACAGTAATACTCACCAACAACAGTAATACTCACCAACAACACAGTAATACTCACCAACAACAGTAATACTCACCAACAACACAGTAATACTCACCAACAACAGTAATACTCACCAACAACACTGTAATACTCACCAACAACACAGTAATACTCACCAACAACATTGTAATACTCACCAACAACATTGTAATACTCACCAACAACAGTAATACTCACCAACAACATTGTAATACTCACCAACAACACTGTAATACTCACCAACAACACTGTAATACTCACCAACAACACTGTAATACTCACCAACAACATTGTAATACTCACCAACAACATTGTAATACTCACCAACAACATTGTAATACTCACCAACAACAGTAATACTCACCAACAACACTGTAATACTCACCAACAACATTGTAATACTCACCAACAACATTGTAATACTCACCAACAAGATTGTAATACTCACCAACAACAGTAATACTCACCAACAACACTGTAATACTCACCAACAACATTGTAATACTCACCAACAACATTGTAATACTCACCAACAACAGTAATACTCACCAACAACATTGTAATACTCACCAACAACACTGTAATACTCACCAACAACACTGTAATACTCACCAACAACACAGTAATACTCACCAACAACACTGTAATACTCACCAACAACACTGTAATACTCACCAACAACACTGTAATACTCACCAACAACACTGTAATACTCACCAACAACACTGTAATACTCACCAACAACACTGTAATACTCACCAACAACATTGTAATACTCACCAACAACACTGTAATACTCACCAACAACATTGTAATACTCACCAACAACATTGTAATACTCACCAACAACACTGTAATACTCACCAACAACACTGTAATACTCACCAACAACATTGTAATACTCACCAACAACACTGTAATACTCACCAACAACATTGTAATACTCACCAACAACACTGTAATACTCACCAACAACATTGTAATACTCACCAACAACATAGTAATACTCACCAACAACATTGTAATACTCACCAACAACAGTAATACTCACCAACAACATTGTAATACTCACCAACAACACAGTAATACTCACCAACAACATTGTAATACTCACCAACAACAGTAATACTCACCAACAACATTGTAATACTCACCAACAACAGTAATACTCACCAACAACATTGTAATACTCACCAACAACATTGTAATACTCACCAACAACATTGTAATACTCACCAACAACAGTAATACTCACCAACAACATTGTAATACTCACCAACAACAGTAATACTCACCAACAACATTGTAATACTCACCAACAACAGTAATACTCACCAACAACATTGTAATACTCACCAACAACATTGTAATACTCACCAACAACATTGTAATACTCACCAACAACAGTAATACTCACCAACAACATTGTAATACTCACCAACAACAGTAATACTCACCAACAACATTGTAATGCTCACCAACAACAGTAATACTCACCAACAACATTGTAATACTCACCAACAACATTGTAATACTCACCAACAACATTGTAATACTCACCAACAACAGTAATACTCACCAACAACATTGTAATACTCACCAACAACATTGTAATACTCACCAACAACATTGTAATACTCACCAACAACATTGTAATACTCACCAACAACACAGTAATACTCACCAACAACACTGTAATACTCACCAACAACATTGTAATACTCACCAACAACATTGTAATACTCACCAACAACATTGTAATACTCACCAACAACATTGTAATACTCACCAACAACATTGTAATACTCACCAACAACATTGTAATACTCACCAACAACAGTAATACTCACCAACAACATTGTAATACTCACCAACAACATTGTAATACTCACCAACAACATTGCAATACTCACTAACAACATTGTAATACTCACCAACAACACAGTAATACTTGTAATACTCACAACAACAGTAATACTCACCAACAACATTGTAATACTCACCAACAACATTGTAATACTCACCAACAACACCAACAACATTGTAATACTCACCAACAACATTGTAATACTCACCAACAACACTGTAATACTCACCAACAACATTGTAATACTCACCAACAACATTGTAATACTCACCAACAACATTGTAATACTCACCAACAACATTGTAATACTCACCAACAACATTGTAATACTCACCAACAACACAGTAATACTCACCAACACTGTAATACTCACCAACAACATTGTAATACTCACCAACAACATTGTAATACTCACCAACAACATTGTAATACTCACCAACAACATTGTAATACTCACCAACAACATTGTAATACTCACCAACAACATTGTAATACTCACCAACAACATTGTAATACTCACCAACAACACATTGTAATACTCACCAACAACATTGTAATACTCACCAACAACATTGTAATACTCACCAACAACATTGTAATACTCACCAACAACATTGTAATACTCACCAACAACATTGTAATACTCACCAACAACATTGTAATACTCACCAACAACACACAGACAACACACTATACTCACCAACAACACACTAATACTCACCAACAACATTGTAATACTCACCAACAACATTGTAATACTCACCAACAACATTGTAATACTCACCAACAACATTGTAATACTCACCAACAACACAGTAATACTCACCAACAACACTGTAATACTCACCAACAACATTGTAATACTCACCAACAACACTGTAATACTCACCAACAACATTGTAATACTCACCAACAACATTGTAATACTCACCAACAACACTGTAATACTCACCAACAACATTGTAATACTCACCAACAACATTGTAATACTCACCAACAAAATTGTAATACTCACCAACAACATTGTAATACTCACCAACAACACAGTAATACTCACCAACAACACAGTAATACTCACCAACAACATTGTAATACTCACCAACAACACTGTAATACTCACCAACAACATTGTAATACTCACCAACAACATTGTAATACTCACCAACAACACTGTAATACTCACCAACAACATTGTAATACTCACCAACAACATTGTAATACTCACCAACAACATTGTAATACTCACCAACAACATTGTAATACTCACCAACAACATTGTAATACTCACCAACAACACTGTAATACTCACCAACAACATTGTAATACTCACCAACAACATTGTAATACTCACCAACAACACTGTAATACTCACCAACAACATTGTAATACTCACCAACAACATTGTAATACTCACCAACAACACAGTAATACTCACCAACAACATTGTAATACTCACCAACAACATTGTAATACTCACCAACAACACAGTAATACTCACCAACAACACTGTAATACTCACCAACAACAGTAATACTCACCAACAACACAGTAATACTCACAAACAACATTGTAATACTCACCAACAACACAGTAATACTCACCAACAACATTGTAATACTCACAAACAACATTGTAATACTCACCAACATTGTAATACTCACCAACAACATTGTAATACTCACCAACAACATTGTAATACTCACCAACAACATTGTAATACTCACCAACAACATTGTAATACTCACCAACAATAGTAATACTCACCAACAACACAGTAATACTCACAAACAACATTGTAATACTCACCAACAACACTGTAATACTCACCAACAACATTGTAATACTCACCAACAACATTGTAATACTCACCAACAACATTGTAATACTCACCAACAACACAGTAATACTCACCAACAACACAGTAATACTCACCAACAACACAGTAATACTCACCAACAACACTGTAATACTCACCAACAACATTGTAATACTCACCAACAACATTGTAATACTCACCAACAACACAGTAATACTCACCAACAACATTGTAATACTCACCAACAACACTGTAATACTCACCAACAACACTGTAATACTCACCAACAACATTGTAATACTCACCAACAACACTGTAATACTCACCAACAACACAGTAATACTCACCAACAACACTGTAATACTCACCAACAACATTGTAATACTCACCAACAACATTGTAATACTCACCAACAACATTGTAATACTCACCAACAACATTGTAATACTCACCAACAACACAGTAATACTCACCAACAACACAGTAATACTCACCAACAACATTGTAATACTCACCAACAACATTGTAATACTCACCAACAACATTGTAATACTCACCAACAACATTGTAATACTCACCAACAACATTGTAATACTCACAAACAACATTGTAATACTCACCAACAACATTGTAATACTCACAAACAACATTGTAATACTCACCAACAACACAGTAATACTCACCAACAACATTGTAATACTCACCAACAACATTGTAATACTCACCAACAACATTGTAATACTCACAAACAACATTGTAATACTCACCAACAACATTGTAATACTCACCAACATTGTAATACTCACCAACAACATTGTAATACTCACCAACAACAGTAATACTCACCAACAACATTGTAATACTCACCATCAACACAGTAATACTCACCAACAACATTGTAATACTCACCAACAACATTGTAATACTCACCAACAACATTGTAATACTCACCAACAACATTGTAATACTCACCAACAACATTGTAATACTCACCAACAACATTGTAATACTCACCAACAACATTGTAATACTCACCAACAACATTGTAATACTCACCAACAACATTGTAATACTCACCAACAACACAGTAATACTCACCAACAACATTGTAATACTCACCAACAACACTGTAATACTCACCAACAACACTGTAATACTCACCAACAACATTGTAATACTCACCAACAACACAGTAATACTCACCAACAACATTGTAATACTCACCAACAACATTGTAATACTCACCAACAACATTGTAATACTCACCAACAACATTGTAATACTCACCAACAACATTGTAATACTCACCAACAACATTGTAATACTCACCAACAACATTGTAATACTCACCAACAACATTGTAATACTCACCAACAACATTGTAATACTCACCAACAACACAGTAATACTCACCAACAACATTGTAATACTCACCAACAACACTGTAATACTCACCAACAACACTGTAATACTCACCAACAACACAGTAATACTCACCAACAACACTGTAATACTCACCAACAACATTGTAATACTCACCAACAACATTGTAATACTCACCAACAACATTGTAATACTCACCAACAACATTGTAATACTCACCAACAACACAGTAATACTCACCAACAACACAGTAATACTCACCAACAACATTGTAATACTCACCAACAACATTGTAATACTCACCAACAACATTGTAATACTCACCAACAACATTGTAATACTCACCAACAACATTGTATTACTCACAAACAACATTGTAATACTCACCAACAACATTGTAATACTCACAAACAACATTGTAATACTCACCAACAACACAGTAATACTCACCAACAACATTGTAATACTCACCAACAACATTGTAATACTCACCAACAACATTGTAATACTCACAAACAACATTGTAATACTCACCAACAACATTGTAATACTCACCAACAACATTGTAATACTCACCAACAACATTGTAATACTCACCAACAACAGTAATACTCACCAACAACATTGTAATACTCACCAACAACACAGTAATACTCACCAACAACATTGTAATACTCACCAACAACATTGTAATACTCACCAACAACATTGTAATACTCACCAACAACATTGTAATACTCACCAACAACATTGTAATACTCACCAACAACATTGTAATACTCACCAACAACATTGTAATACTCACCAACAACATTGTAATACTCACCAACAACACAGTAATACTCACCAACAACATTGTAATACTCACCAACAACACTGTAATACTCACCAACAACACTGTAATACTCACCAACAACATTGTAATACTCACCAACAACACAGTAATACTCACCAACAACATTGTAATACTCACCAACAACATTGTAATACTCACCAACAACATTGTAATACTCACCAACAACATTGTAATACTCACCAACAACATTGTAATACTCACCAACAACATTGTAATACTCAATAACAACATTGTAATACTCACCAACAACATTGTAATACTCACCAACAACATTGTAATACTCACCAACAACACAGTAATACTCACCAACAACATTGTAATACTCACCAACAACACTGTAATACTCACCAACAACACTGTAATACTCACCAACAACATTGTAATACTCACCAACAACACAGTAATACTCACCAACAACATTGTAATACTCACCAACAACATTGTAATACTCACCAACAACATTGTAATACTCACCAACAACATTGTAATACTCACCAACAACATTGTAATACTCACCAACAACGTTGTAATACTCACCAACAACGTTGTAATACTCACCAACAACATTGTAATACTCACCAACAACATTGTAATACTCACCAACAACATTGTAATACTCACCAACAACATTGTAATACTCACCAACAACACTGTAATACTCACCAACAACATTGTAATACTCACCAACAACATTGTAATACTCACCAACAACACTGTAATACTCACCAACAACACTGTAATACTCACCAACAACATTGTAATACTCACCAACAACATTGTAATACTCACCAACAACATTGTAATACTCACCAACAACACAGTAATACTCACCAACAACATTGTAATACTCACCAACAACATTGTAATACATTGTAATACTTTAGTGGCAGATGCAGTTCAATGTAGATAAATGCAAGGTTCTGAAGCTCGGGAGTGTCCATAACCCTAGCACTTATAAGTTAAATAATGTAGAACTTAGCCATACAGATTGCGAAAAGGACTTGGGGGTTATGGTGAGCAGCAACCTTAAACCAAGACAGCAATGCCTAAGCATACGTAATAAGGCAAATAGATTACTGGGATTTATATCAAGAAGTGTAAGCAACAGAAGTCCAGAGGTCATACTGCAGCTTTATACATCATTAGTAAGGCCTCACCTAGATTATGCAGCTCAATTCTGGTCTCCATATTACAGAATGTACATAAATTCGTTAGAAAACATTCAGCGTAGGATGACTAAATTAATACATAGCATCAGAAATCTTCCTTATGAAGAAAGATTGAAGACTCTTAAGTTACATTCACTTGTTAGACGAAGAATGAGGGGAGACCTGATCGAAGTGTATAAGTGGAAGATAGGTATTAATAAAGGGGATATTAATAAGGTCTTGAGGATGTCTCTCCAAGAGAGAACCCGCAGTAATGGATTTAAATTAGATAAGTTTAGATTTAGAAAGGACATAGGAAAGTATTGGTTTGGAAATAGGGTAGTTGATGAGTGGAACAGTCTACCTAGTTGGGTTATTGAGGCTAGGACTTTGGGTAGTTTCAAATTTAGGTTGGATAAATACATGAGTGGGATGGGTTGGATTTGAGTGGGACTTGCACATCAGAGCTTATTTCTTGGGTAGCATTGAAAATTGGGTAGGTCAAATGTTTGTTAGTGGGATGAATTGTAAAGGACCTGCCTAGTATGGGCCAACAGGCCTGCTGCAGTGTTCCTCCTTTCTTATGTTCTTATGTTCTTATGTATTGTAATACTCACCAACAACATTGTAATACTCACCAACAACATTGTAATACTCACCAACAACACAGTAATACTCACCAACAACATTGTAATACTCACCAACAACATTGTAATACTCACCAACAACACAGTAATACTCACCAACAACATTGTAATACTCACCAACAACATTGTAATACTCACCAACAACACAGTAATACTCACCAACAACATTGTAATACTCACCAACAACACAGTAATACTCACCAACAACATTGTAATACTCACCAACAACATTGTAATACTCACCAACAACATTGTAATACTCACCAACAACAGTAATACTCACCAACAACATTGTAATACTCACCAACAACACTGTAATACTCACCAACAACACTGTAATACTCACCAACAACATTGTAATACTCACCAACAACATTGTAATACTCACCAACAACATTGTAATACTCACCAACAACACAGTAATACTCACCAACAACATTGTAATACTCACCAACAACATTGTAATACTCACCAAGAACATTGTAATACTCACCAACAACATTGTAATACTCACCAACAACATTGTAATACTCACCAACAACACAGTAATACTCACCAACAACATTGTAATACTCACCAACATTGTAATACTCACCAACAACACAGTAATACTCACCAACAACATTGTAATACTCACCAACAACACAGTAATACTCACCAACAACATTGTAATACTCACCAACAACATTGTAATACTCACCAACAACATTGTAATACTCACCAACAACAGTAATACTCACCAACAACATTGTAATACTCACAAACAACATTGTAATACTCACTAACAACAGTAATACTCACCAACAACATTGTAATACTCACCAACAACATTGTAATACTCACTAACAACAGTAATACTCACCAACAACATTGTAATACTCACCAACAACAGTAATACTCACTAACAACAGTAATACTCACTAACAACATTGTAATACTCACCAACAACAGTAATACTCACTAACAACAGTAATACTCACTAACAAGAGTAATACTCACCAACAACATTGTAATACTCACTAACAACATTGTAATACTCACCAACAACATTGTAATACTCACCAACAACATTGTAATACTCACTAACAACAGTAATACTCACCAACAACATTGCAATACTCACCAACAACATTGTAATACTCACCAACAACACTGTAATACTCACCAACAACAGTAATACTCACCAACAACATTGTAATACTCACCAACAACATTGTAATACTCACCAACAACATTGTAATACTCACCAACAACAGTAATACTCACCAACAACATTGTAATACTTACCAACAACATTGTAATACTCACCAACAACAGTAAAACTCACCAACAACATTGTAATACTCACCAACAACATTGTAATACTCACTAACAACATTGTAATACTCACCAACAACATTGTAATAGTCACCAACAACAGTAATACTCACCAACAACATTGTAATACTCACCAACAACATTGTAATACTCACTAACAACATTGTAATACTCACCAACAACATTGTAATACTCACCAACAACAGTAATACTCACCAACAACATTGTAATACTCACCAACAACACTGTAATACTCACCAACAACAGTAATACTCACCAACAACATTGTAATACTCACCAACAACAGTAATACTCACCAACAACATTGTAATACTCACCAACAACAGTAATACTCACCAACAACATTGTAATACTCACCAACAACATTGTAATACTCACCAACAACATTGTAATACTCACCAACAACATTGTAATACTCACCAACAACATTGTAATACTCACCAACAACATTGTAATACTCACCAACAACACTGTAATACTCACCAACAACACTGTAATACTCACCAACAACAGTAATACTCACCAACAACACAGTAATACTCACCAACAACACTGTAATACTCACCAAGAACACTGTAATACTCACCAACAACATTGTAATACTCACCAACAACATTGTAATACTCACCAACAACACTGTAATACTCACCAACAACATTGTAATACTCACCAACAACACAGTAATACTCACCAACAACATTGTAATACTCACCAACAACACTGTAATACTCACCAACAACATTGTAATACTCACCAACAACATTGTAATACTCACCAACAACATTGTAATACTCACCAACAACATTGTAATACTCACCAACAACACTGTAATACTCACCAACAACATTGTAATACTCACCAACAACATTGTAATACTCACCAACAACACTGTAATACTCACCAACAACACTGTAATACTCACCAACAACACTGTAATACTCACCAACAACATTGTAATACTCACCAACAACATTGTAATACTCACCAACAACATTGTAATACTCACCAACAACACAGTAATACTCACCAACAACACTGTAATACTCACCAACAACATTGTAATACTCACCAACAACATTGTAATACTCACCAACAACACTGTAATACTCACCAACAACATTGTAATACTCACCAACAACATTGTAATACTCACCAACAACATTGTAATACTCACCAACAACATTGTAATACTCACCAACAACATTGTAATACTCACCAACAACATTGTAATACTCACCAACAACATTGTAATACTCACAAACAACTGTAATACTCACCAACAACATTGTAATACTCACCAACAACATTGTAATACTCACCAACAACATTGTAATACTCACCAACAACATTGTAATACTCACCAACAACATTGTAATACTCACCAACAACATTGTAATACTCACCAACAACACTGTAATACTCACCAACAACACTGTAATACTCACCAACAACATTGTAATACTCACCAACAACATTGTAATACTCACCAACAACACTGTAATACTCACCAACAACATTGTAATACTCACCAACAACACTGTAATACTCACCAACAACACTGTAATACTCACCAACAACATTGTAATACTGTAATACTCACCAACAACATTGTAATACTCACCAACAACATTGTAATACTCACCAACAACACTGTAATACTCACCAACAACATTGTAATACTCACCAACAACACTGTAATACTCACCAACAACACTGTAATACTCACCAACAACATTGTAATACTCACCAACAACACTGTAATACTCACCAACAACACTGTAATACTCACCAACAACATTGTAATACTCACCAACAACATTGTAATACTCACCAACAACACTGTAATACTCACCAACAACATTGTAATACTCACCAACAACACTGTAATACTCACCAACAACACTGTAATACTCACCAACAACACTGTAATACTCACCAACAACATTGTAATACTCACCAACAACACTGTAATACTCACCAACAACATTGTAATACTCACCAACAACACACTATACTCACCAACAACACTGTAATACTCACCAACAACATTGTAATACTCACCAACAACATTGTAATACTCACCAACAACATTGTAATACTCACCAACAACATTGTAATACTCACCAACAACATTGTAATACTCACCAACAACATTGTAATACTCACCAACAACATTGTAATACTCACCAACAACATTGTAATACTCACCAACAACATTGTAATACTCACCAACAACACTGTAATACTCACCAACAACATTGTAATACTCACCAACACACTGTAATACTGTAATACTCACCAACAACATTGTAAAACTCACCAACAACATTGTAATACTCACCAACAACATTGTAATACTCACCAACAACATTGTAATACTCACCAACAACATTGTAATACTCACCAACAACATTGTAATACTCACCAACAACACTGTAATACTCACCAACAACATTGTAATACTCACCAACAACACTGTAATACTCACCAACAACATTGTAATACTCACCAACAACAACATTGTAATACTTGTAATACTCACCAACAACATTGTAATACTCACCAACAACATTGTAATACTCACCAACAACATTGTAATACTCACCAACCACTCACCAACAACATTGTAATACTCACCAACAACACTGTAATACTCACCAACAACATTGTAATACTCACCAACAACATTGTAATACTCACCAACAAATTGTAATACTCACCAACAACACTGTAATACTTGTAATACTCACCAACAACACTGTAATACTCACCAACAACATTGTAATACTCACCAACAACACTGTAATACTCACCAACAACACTGTAATACTCACCAACAACACTGTAATACTCACCAACAACATTGTAATACTCACCAACAACATTGTAATACTCACCAACAACACTGTAATACTCACCAACAACATTGTAATACTCACCAACAACACTGTAATACTCACCAACAACACTGTAATACTCACCAACAACACTCACCAACAACACTGTAATACTCACCAACAACATTGTAATACTCACCAACAACATTGTAATACTCACCAACAACACTGTAATACTCACCAACAACATTGTAATACTCACCAACAACACTGTAATACTCACCAACAACATTGTAATACTCACCAACAACACTGTAATACTCACCAACAACATTGTAATACTCACCAACAACACTGTAATACTCACCAACAACATTGTAATACTCACCAACAACATTGTAATACTCACCAACAACATTGTAATACTCACCAACAACATCACCAACAACACTGTAATACTCACCAACAACATTGTAATACTCACCAACAACATTGTAATACTCACCAACAACATTGTAATACTCACCAACAACATTGTAATACTCACCAACAACATTGTAATACTCACCAACAACATTGTAATACTCACCAACAACATTGTAATACTCACCAACAACATTGTAATACTCACCAACAACATTGTAATACTCACCAACAACATTGTAATACTCACCAACAACACATTGTAATACTCACCAACAACATTGTAATACTCACCAACAACATTGTAATACTCACCAACAACATTGTAATACTCACCAACAACATTGTAATACTCACCAACAACATTGTAATACTCACCAACAACATTGTAATACTCACCAACAACATTGTAATACTCACCAACAACATTGTAATACTCACCAACAACATTGTAATACTCACCAACAACATTGTAATACTCACCAACAACATTGTAATACTCACCAACAACACTGTAATACTCACCAACAACATTGTAATACTTGTAATACTCACAACATTGTAATAACAACATTGTAATACTCACCAACAACACACTATACTCACCAACAACACTGTAATACTCACCAACAACATTGTAATACTCACCAACAACATTGTAATACTCACCAACAACATTTTAATACTCACCAACAACATTGTAATACTCACCAACAACATTGTAATACTCACCAACAACATTGTAATACTCACCAACAACATTGTAATACTCACCAACAACATTGTAATACTCACCAACAACATTGTAATACTCACCAACAACATTGTAATACTCCAACAACATTGTAATACTCACCAACAACATTGTAATACTCACCAACAACACTGTAATACTCACCAACAACACTGTAATACTCACCAACAACATTGTAATACTCACCAACAACATTGTAATACTCACCAACAACTGTAATATTGTAATACTCACCAACAACACTGTAATACTCACCAACAACATTGTAATACTCACCAACAACATTGTAATACTCACCAACAACATTGTAATACTCACCAACAACATTGTAATACTCACCAACAACATTGTAATACTCACCAACAACATTGTAATACTCACCAACAACATTGTAATACTTGTAATACTCACCAACAACATTGTAATACTCACCAACAACATTGTAATACTCACCAACAACATTGTAATACTCACCAACAACATTGTAATACTCACCAACAACACTGTAATACTCACCAACAACATTGTAATACTCACCAACAACATTGTAATACTCACCAACAACATTGTAATACTCACCAACAACATTGTAATACTCACCAACAACATTGTAATACTCACCAACAACATTGTAATACTCACCAACAACATTGTAATACTCACCAACAACATTGTAATACTCACCAACCATTGTAATAACAACATTGTAATACTCACCAACAACACTGTAATACTCACCAACAACATTGTAATACTCACCAACAACATTGTAATACTCACCAACAACATTGTAATACTCACCAACAACATTGTAATACTCACCAACAACATTGTAATACTCACCAACAACATTGTAATACTCACCAACAACATTGTAATACTCACCAACAACATTGTAATACTCACCAACAACATTGTAATACTCACCAACAACATTGTAATACTCACCAACAACACTGTAATACTCACCAACAACATTGTAATACTCACCAACAACATTGTAATACTCACCAACAACATTGTAATACTCACCAACAACATTGTAATACTCACCAACAACACTGTAATACTCACCAACAACATTGTAATACTCACCAACAACATTGTAATACTCACCAACAACATTGTAATACTCACCAACAACATTGTAATACTCACCAACAACATTGTAATACTCACCAACAACATTGTAATACTCACCAACAACATTGTAATACTCACCAACAACATTGTAATACTCACCAACAACATTGTAATACTCACCAACAACATTGTAATACTCACCAACAACACTGTAATACTCACCAACAACATTGTAATACTCACCAACAACACTCACCAACAACATTGTAATACTCACCAACAACATTGTAATACTCACCAACAACATTGTAATACTCACCAACAACATTGTAATACTCACCAACAACACTGTAATACTCACCAACAACACTGTAATACTCACCAACAACATTGTAATACTCACCAACAACATTGTAATACTCACCAACAACATTGTAATACTCACCAACAACATTGTAATACTCACCAACAACATTGTAATACTCACCAACAACATTGTAATACTCACAAACAACATTGTAATACTCACCAACAACACTCACCAACAACACTGTAATACTCACCAACAACATTGTAATACTCACCAACAACATTGTAATACTCACCAACAACATTGTAATACTCACCAACAACACTGTAATACTCACCAACAACATTGTAATACTCACCAACAACATTGTAATACTCACCAACAACATTGTAATACTCACCAACAACATTGTAATACTCACCAACAACACTGTAATACTCACCAACAACATTGTAATACTCACCAACAACATTGTAATACTCACCAACAACATTGTAATACTCACCAACAACATTGTAATACTCACCAACAACATTGTAATACTCACCAACAACATTGTAATACTCACCAACAACACTGTAATACTCACCAACAACATTGTAATACTCACCAACAACATTGTAATACTCACCAACAACATTGTAATACTCACCAACAACACTGTAATACTCACCAACAACATTGTAATACTCACCAACAACATTGTAATACTCACCAACAACATTGTAATACTCACCAACAACATTGTAATACTCACCAACAACATTGTAATACTCACCAACAACACTGTAATACTCACCAACAACATTGTAATACTCACCAACAACATTGTAATACTCACCAACAACATTGTAATACTCACCAACAACATTGTAATACTCACCAACAACATTGTAATACTCACCAACAACATTGTAATACTTGTAATACTCACCAACAACATTGTAATACTCACCAACAACATTGTAATACTCACCAACAACATTGTAATACTCACCAACAACACTGTAATACTCACCAACAACATTGTAATACTCACCAACAACACAGTAATACTCACCAACAACATTGTAATACTCACCAACAACACTGTAATACTCACCAACAACATTGTAATACTCACCAACAAACATTGTAATACTCACCAACAACACAGTAATACTCACCAACAACATTGTAATACTCACCAACAACACTGTAATACTCACCAACAACATTGTAATACTCACCAACAACATTGTAATACTCACCAACAACATTGTAATACTCACCAACAACACAGTAATACTCACCAACAACATTGTAATACTCACCAACAACACTGTAATACTCACCAACAACATTGTAATACTCACCAACAACATTGTAATACTCACCAACAACACTGTAATACTCACCAACAACATTGTAATACTCACCAACAACATTGTAATACTCACCAACAACACAGTAATACTCACCAACAACATTGTAATACTCACCAACAACACAGTAATACTCACCAACAACACAGTAATACTCACCAACAACATTGTAATACTCACCAACAACATTGTAATACTCACCAACAACATTGTAATACTCACCAACAACATTGTAATACTCACCAACAACATTGTAATACTCACCAACAACATTGTAATACTCACCAACAACATTGTAATACTCACCAACAACATTGTAATACTCACCAACAACATTGTAATACTCACCAACAACATTGTAATACTCACCAACAACATTGTAATACTCACCAACAACATTGTAATACTCACCAACAACATTGTAATACTCACCAACAACATTGTAATATTTTTGTAACCTCAGCTTTCAGTTGCGGTGAAAAACTAGAGAATAAATTTCCCGAGTTCTGGGAAAGAGAGTCATTAAGGGTGAATAGGGTGCGTGTTTTGGAGGGATTTTCGTATCAGTGGAGTTGAAAATGATTACCATGGGAGGGAGAGAGAGGTAGAGAGAGAGAGAGAGAGAGGTAGAGAGAGAGAGAGAGAGAGAGAGAGAGAGAGAGAGAGAGAGAGAAAGAGAAGAGAAAGCGCAGCTGTTTGCCGAACACTTTGCTACCAAAATGCAAGTACCAGATCAGTGGTAAGAATAAATGGGAGAGTGTTGGTACCTGGGAAAAAAGTTGATATTCTTGGGGTGAATTGGGTGTGTGGTCAGGGTGGTAGTGTGGTCAGGATGGTAGTGTGTGGTCAGGGTGGTAGTGTGGTCAGGATGGTAGTGTGTGGTCAGGGTGGTAGTGTGTGGTCAGGGTGGTAGTGTGTGGTCAGGGTGGTAGTGTGTGGTCAGGATGGTAGTGTGTGGTCAGGATGGTAGTGTGGTCAGGGTGGTAGTGTGTGGTCAGGATGGTAGTGTGTGGTCAGGATGGTAGTGTGTGGTCAGGATGGTAGTGTGTGGTCAGGGTGGTAGTGTGGTCAGGATGGTAGTGTGGTCAGGGTGGTAGTGTGGTCAGGATGGTAGTGTGTGGTCAGGGTGGTAGTGTGGTCAGGGTGGTAGTGTGTGGTCAGGATGGTAGTGTGTGGTCAGGATGGTAGTGTGTGGTCAGGATGGTAGTGTGTGGTCAGGATGGTAGTGTGTGGTCAGGGTGGTAGTGTGTGGTCAGGGTGGTAGTGTGATCAGGGTGGTAGTGTGTGGTCAGGGTGGTAGTGTGTGATCAGGATGGTAGTGTGTAGTCAGGATGGTAGTGTGTGGTCTGGGTGGTAGTGTGTGGTCAGGGTGGTAGCGTGGTCAGGATGGTAGTGTGTGGTCAGGGTGGTAGTGTGGTCAGGATGGTAGTGTGTGGTCAGGGTGGTAGTGTGGTCAGGATGGTAGTGTGTGGTCAGGGCGGTAGTGTGGTCAGGATGGTAGTGTGTGGTCAGGGTGGTAGTGTGTGGTCAGGATGGTAGTGTGTGGTCAGGGTGGTAGTATGTGGTCAGGGTGGTAGTGTGTGGTCAGGGTGGTAGTGTGTGGTCAGGGTGGTAGTGTGTGGTCAGGATGGTAGTGTGTGGTCAGGATGGTAGTGTGTGGTCAGGGTGGTAGTGTGTGGTCAGGATGGTAGTGTGTGGTCAGGGTGGTAGTGTGTGGTCAGGGTGGTAGTGTGTGGTCAGGGTGGTAGTGTGTGGTCAGGATGGTAGTGTGTGGTCAGGGTGGTAGTGTGTGGTCAGGATATTAGTATGTGGTCAGGGTGGTAGTGTGTGGTCAGGATGGTAGTGTGTGGTCAGGGTGGTAGTGTGTGGTCAGGATGGTAGTGTGTGGTCAGGATGGTAGTGTGTGGTCAGGATGGTAGTGTGTGGTCAGGATGGTAGTGTGTGGTCAGGGTGGTAGTGTGTGGTCAGGATGGTAGTGTGTGGTCAGGATGGTAGTGTGTGGTCAGGATGGTAGTGTGTGGTCAGGATGGTAGTGTGTGGTCAGGGTGGTAGTGTGTGGTCAGGATGGTAGTGTGTGGTCAGGATGGTAGTGTGTGGTCAGGATGGTAGTGTGTGGTCAGGGTGGTAGTGTGTGGTCAGGATGGTAGTGTGTGGTCAGGGTGGTAGTGTGTGGTCAGGATGGTAGTGTGTGGTCAGGATGGTAGTGTGTGGTCAGGGTGGTAGTGTGTGGTCAGGATGGTAGTGTGTGGTCAGGATGGTAGTGTGTGGTCAGGATGGTAGTGTGTGGTCAGGGTGGTAGTGTGTGGTCAGGATGGTAGTGTGTGGTCAGGGTGGTAGTGTGTGGTCAGGGTGGTAGTGTGTGGTCAGGATGGTAGTGTGTTGTCAGGATGGTAGTGTGTGGTCAGGATGGTAGTGTGTGGTCAGGATGGTAGTGTGTGGTCAGGGTGGTAGTGTGTGGTCAGGATGGTAGTGTGTGGTCAGGATGGTAGTGTGTGGTCAGGATGGTAGTGTGTGGTCAGGATGGTAGTGTGTGGTCAGGGTGGTAGTGTGTGGTCAGGATGGTAGTGTGTGGTCAGGATGGTAGTGTGTGGTCAGGATGGTAGTGTGTGGTCAGGATGGTAGTGTGTGGTCAGGATGGTAGTGTGTGGTCAGGGTGGTAGTGTGTGGTCAGGATGGTAGTGTTTGGTCAGGATGGTAGTGTCTGGTCAGGATGGTAGTGTGTGGTCAGGGTGGTAGTGTGTGGTCAGGATGGTAGTGTGTGGTCAGGGTGGTAGTGTGTGGTCAGGATGGTAGTGTGTGGTCAGGATGGTAGTGTGTGGTCAGGGTGGTAGTGTGTGGTCAGGGTGGTAGTGTGTGGTCAGAATGGTAGTGTGTGGTCAGGGTGGTAGTGTGTGGTCAGGATGGTAGTGTGTGGTCAGGGTGGTAGTGTGTGGTCAGGGTGGTAGTGTGTGGTCAGGGTGGTAGTGTGGTCAGGGTGGTAGTGTGTGGTCAGGATGGTAGTGTGTGGTCAGGATGGTAGTGTGTGGTCAGGGTGGTAGTGTGTGGTCAGGGTGGTAGTGTGTGGTCAGGATGGTAGTGTGTGGTCAGGGTGGTAGTGTGTGGTCAGGATTTTAGTGTGTGGTCAGGGTGGTAGTGTGTGGTCAGGGTGGTAGTGTGTGGTCAGGATGGTAGTGTGTGGTCAGGGTGGTAGTGTGTGGTCAGGGTGGTAGTGTGTGGTCAGGGTGGTAGTGTGTGGTCAGGGTGGTAGTGTGGTCAGGGTGGCAGTGTGTGGTCAGAATGGTAGTGTGGTCAGGGTGGTAGTGTGTGGTCAGGGTGGTAGTGTGTGGTCAGGGTGGTAGTGTGTGGTCAGGGTGGTAGTGTGGTCAGGATGGTAGTGTGTGGTCAGGGTGGTAGTGTGTGGTCAGGGTGGTAGTGTGTGGTCAGGGTGGTAGTGTGGTCAGGATGGTAGTGTGTGGTCAGGGTGGTAGTGTGTGGTCAGGGTGGTAGTGTGTGGTCAGGGTGGTAGTGTGTGGTCAGGGTGGAAATGTGGTCAGGGTGGTAGTGTGTGGTCAGGGTGGTAGTGTGTGGTCAGGGTGGTAGTGTGGTCAGGATGGTAGTGTGTGGTCAGGGTGGTAGTGTGGTCAGGATGGTAGTGTGTGGTCAAGGTGTTAGTGTGGTCACGATGGTAGTGTGTGGTCAGGGTGGTAGTGTGTGGTCAGGGTGGTAGTGTGTGGTCAGGGTGGTAGTGTGGTCAGGGTGGCAGTGTGTGGTCAGAATGGTAGTGTGGTCAGGGTGGTAGTGTGTGGTCAGGGTGGTAGTGTGTGGTCAGGATGGTAGTGTGTGGTCAGGATGGTAGTGTGTGGTCAGGATGGTAGTGTGTGGTCAGGATGGTAGTGTGTGGTCAGGGTGGTAGTGTGTGGTCAGGATGGTAGTGTGTGGTCAGGATGGTAGTGTGTGGTCAGGGTGGTAGTGTGTGGTCAGGATGGTAGTGTGTGGTCAGGATGGTAGTGTGTGGTCAGTATGGTAGTGTGTGGTCAGGATGGTAGTGTGTGGTCAGGGTGGTAGTGTGTGGTCAGGATGGTAGTGTGTGGTCAGGATGGTAGTGTGTGGTCAGGGTGGTAGTGTGTGGTCAGGATGGTAGTGTGTGGTCAGGATGGTAGTGTGTGGTCAGGGTGGTAGTGTGTGGTCAGGATGGTAGTGTGTGGTCAGGATGGTAGTGTGTGGTCAGGGTGGTAGTGTGTGGTCAGGATGGTAGTGTGTGGTCAGGATGGTAGTGTGTGGTCAGGGTGGTAGTGTGTGGTCAGGATGGTAGTGTGTGGTCAGGATGGTAGTGTCTGGTCAGGATGGTAGTGTGTGGTCAGGGTGGTAGTGTGTGATCAGGATGGTAGTGTGTGGTCAGGGTGGTAGTGTGTGGTCAGGATGGTAGTGTGTGGTCAGGATGGTAGTGTGTGGTCAGGGTGGTAGTGTGTGGTCAGGGTGGTAGTGTGTGGTCAGGATGGTAGTGTGTGGTCAGGGTGGTAGTGTGTGGTCAGGATGGTAGTGTGTGGGGTGGTAGTGTGTGGTCAGGGTGGTAGTGTGTGGTCAGGGTGGTAGTGTGGTCAGGGTGGTAGTGTGTGGTCAGGATGGTAGTGTGTGGTCAGGATGGTAGTGTGTGGTCAGGGTGGTAGTGTGTGGTCAGGATGGTAGTGTGTGGTCAGGGTGGTAGTGTGTGGTCAGGATGGTAGTGTGTGGTCAGGGTGGTAGTGTGTGGTCAGGGTGGTAGTGTGTGGTCAGGATGGTAGTGTGTGGTCAGGGTGGTAGTGTGTGGTCAGGGTGGTAGTGTGTGGTCAGGGTGGTAGTGTGTGGTCAGGATGGTAGTGTGTGGTCAGGGTGGTAGTGTGTGGTCAGGATAGTAGTGTGTGGTCAGGATGGTAGTGTGTGGTCAGGGTGGTAGTGTGTGGTCAGGGTGGTAGTGTGTGGTCAGGATGGTAGTGTGTGGTCAGGGTGGTAGTGTGTGGTCAGGATGGTAGTGTGTGGTCAGGGTGGTAGTGTGTGGTCAGGATGGTAGTGTGTGGTCAGGATGGTAGTGTGTGGTCAGGGTGGTAGTGTGTGGTCAGGATGGTAGTGTGTGGTCAGGATGGTAGTGTGTGGTCAGGGTGGTAGTGTGTGGTCAGGATGGTAGTGTGTGGTCAGGGTGGTAGTGTGTGGTCAGGATGGTAGTGTGTGGTCAGGATGGTAGTGTGTGGTCAGGGTGGTAGTGTGTGGTCAGGGTGGTAGTGTGTGGTCAGGGTGGTAGTGTGTGGTCAGGGTGGTAGTGTGTGGTCAGGATGGTAGTGTGTGGTCAGGGTGGTAGTGTGTGGTCAGGGTGGAAATGTGGTCAGGGTGGTAGTGTGTGGTCAGGGTGGTAGTGTGTGGTCAGGGTGGTAGTGTGGTCAGGATGGTAGTGTGTGGTCAGGGTGGTAGTGTGGTCAGGATGGTAGTGTGTGGTCAGGGTGTTAGTGTGGTCAGGATGGTAGTGTGTGGTCAGGGTGGTAGTGTGTGGTCAGGGTGGTAGTGTGTGGTCAGGGTGGTAGTGTGGTCAGGGTGGCAGTGTGTGGTCAGAATGGTAGTGTGGTCAGGGTGGTAGTGTGTTGTCAGGGTGGTAGTGTGTGGTCAGGATGGTAGTGTGTGGTCAGGATGGTAGTGTGTGGTCAGGATGGTAGTGTGTGGTCAGGATGGTAGTGTGTGGTCAGGGTGGTAGTGTGTGGTCAGGATGGTAGTGTGTGGTCAGGATGGTAGTGTGTGGTCAGGGTGGTAGTGTGTGGTCAGGATGGTAGTGTGTGGTCAGGATGGTAGTGTGTGGTCAGGATGGTAGTGTGTGGTCAGGGTGGTAGTGTGTGGTCAGGATGGTAGTGTGTGGTCAGGATGGTAGTGTGTGGTCAGGGTGGTAGTGTGTGGTCAGGATGGTAGTGTGTGGTCAGGATGGTAGTGTGTGGTCAGGGTGGTAGTGTGTGGTCAGGATGGTAGTGTGTGGTCAGGATGGTAGTGTGTGGTCAGGGTGGTAGTGTGTGGTCAGGATGGTAGTGTGTGGTCAGGATGGTAGTGTGTGGTCAGGGTGGTAGTGTGTGGTCAGGATGGTAGTGTGTGGTCAGGATGGTAGTGTCTGGTCAGGATGGTAGTGTGTGGTCAGGGTGGTAGTGTGTGGTCAGGATTATAGTGTGTGGTCAGGGTGGTAGTGTGTGGTCAGGATGGTAGTGTGTGGTCAGGATGGTAGTGTGTGGTCAGGGTGGTAGTGTGTGGTCAGGGTGGTAGTGTGTGGTCAGAATGGTAGTGTGTGGTCAGGGTGGTAGTGTGTGGTCAGGATGGTAGTGTGTGGTCAGGATGGTAGTGTGTGGTCAGGATGGTAGTGTGTGGTCAGGATGGTAGTGTGTGGTCAGGATGGTAGTGTGTGGTCAGGATGGTAGTGTGTGGTCACTGTGGTAGTGTGTGGTCAGGATGGTAGTGTGTGGCCAGGATGGTAGTGTGTGGTCAGGGTGGTAGTGTGTGGTCAGGATGGTAGTGTGTGGTCAGGATGGTAGTGTGTGGTCAGGGTGGTAGTGTGTGGTCAGGATGGTAGTGTTTGGTCAGGATGGTAGTGTCTGGTCAGGATGGTAGTGTGTGGTCAGGGTGGTAGTGTGTGGTCAGGATGGTAGTGTGTGGTCAGGGTGGTAGTGTGTGGTCAGGATGGTAGTGTGTGGTCAGGATGGTAGTGTGTGGTCAGGGTGGTAGTGTGTGGTCAGGGTGGTAGTGTGTGGTCAGAATGGTAGTGTGTGGTCAGGGTGGTAGTGTGTGGTCAGGATGGTAGTGTGTGGTCAGGGTGGTAGTGTGTGGTCAGGGTGGTAGTGTGTGGTCAGGGTGGTAGTGTGGTCAGGGTGGTAGTGTGTGGTCAGGATGGTAGTGTGTGGTCAGGATGGTAGTGTGTGGTCAGGGTGGTAGTGTGTGGTCAGGGTGGTAGTGTGTGGTCAGGATGGTAGTGTGTGGTCAGGGTGGTAGTGTGTGGTCAGGGTGGTAGTGTGTGGTCAGGATGGTAGTGTGTGGTCAGGGTGGTAGTGTGTGGTCAGGGTGGTAGTGTGTGGTCAGGGTGGTAGTGTGTGGTCAGGATGGTAGTGTGTGGTCAGGGTGGTAGTGTGTGGTCAGGATGGTAGTGTGTGGTCAGGATGGTAGTGTGTGGTCAGGGTGGTAGTGTGTGGTCAGGATGGTAGTGTGTGGTCAGGATGGTAGTGTGTGGTCAGGGTGGTAGTGTGTGGTCAGGATGGTAGTGTGTGGTCAGGATGGTAGTGTGTGGTCAGGGTGGTAGTGTGTGGTCAGGATGGTAGTGTGTGGTCAGGATGGTAGTGTGTGGTCAGGGTGGTAGTGTGTGGTCAGGATGGTAGTGTGTGGTCAGGATGGTAGTGTGTGGTCAGGGTGGTAGTGTGTGGTCAGGATGGTAGTGTGTGGTCAGGATGGTAGTGTCTGGTCAGGATGGTAGTGTGTGGTCAGGGTGGTAGTGTGTGATCAGGATGGTAGTGTGTGGTCAGGGTGGTAGTGTGTGGTCAGGATGGTAGTGTGTGGTCAGGATGGTAGTGTGTGGTCAGGGTGGTAGTGTGTGGTCAGGGTGGTAGTGTGTGGTCAGGATGGTAGTGTGTGGTCAGGGTGGTAGTGTGTGGTCAGGATGGTAGTGTGTGGTCAGGGTGGTAGTGTGTGGTCAGGGTGGTAGTGTGTGGTCAGGGTGGTAGTGTGGTCAGGGTGGTAGTGTGTGGTCAGGATGGTAGTGTGTGGTCAGGATGGTAGTGTGTGGTCAGGGTGGTAGTGTGTGGTCAGGGTGGTAGTGTGTGGTCAGGATGGTAGTGTGTGGTCAGGGTGGTAGTGTGTGGTCAGGATGGTAGTGTGTGGTCAGGGTGGTAGTGTGTGGTCAGGGTGGTAGTGTGTGGTCAGGATGGTAGTGTGTGGTCAGGGTGGTAGTGTGTGGTCAGGGTGGTAGTGTGTGGTCAGGGTGGTAGTGTGTGGTCAGGATGGTAGTGTGTGGTCAGGGTGGTAGTGTGTGGTCAGGATAGTAGTGTGTGGTCAGGATGGTAGTGTGTGGTCAGGGTGGTAGTGTGTGGTCAGGGTGGTAGTGTGTGGTCAGGATGGTAGTGTGTGGTCAGGGTGGTAGTGTGTGGTCAGAATGGTAGTGTGTGGTCAGGGTGGTAGTGTGTGGTCAGGATGGTAGTGTGTGGTCAGGGTGGTAGTGTGTGGTCAGGGTGGTAGTGTGTGGTCAGGATGGTAGTGTGTGGTGAGGATGGTAGTGTGTGGTCAGGGTGGTAGTGTGTGGTCAGGGTGGTAGTGTGTGGTCAGGGTGGTAGTGTGTGGTCAGGGTGGTAGTGTGTGGTCAGGATGGTAGTGTGTGGTCAGGGTGGTAGTGTGTGGTCAGGGTGGAAATGTGGTCAGGGTGGTAGTGTGTGGTCATTGTGGTAGTGTGTGGTCAGGGTGGTAGTGTGGTCAGGATGGTAGTGTGTGGTCAGGGTGGTAGTGTGGTCAGGATGGTAGTGTGTGGTCAGGGTGTTAGTGTGGTCAGGATGGTAGTGTGTGGTCAGGGTGGTAGTGTGTGGTCAGGGTGGTAGTGTGTGGTCAGGGTGGTAGTGTGGTCAGGGTGGCAGTGTGTGGTCAGAATGGTAGTGTGGTCAGGGTGGTAGTGTGTTGTCAGGGTGGTAGTGTGTGGTCAGGATGGTAGTGTGTGGTCAGGATGGTAGTGTGTGGTCAGGATGGTAGTGTGTGGTCAGGATGGTAGTGTGTGGTCAGGGTGGTAGTGTGTGGTCAGGATGGTAGTGTGTGGTCAGGATGGTAGTGTGTGGTCAGGGTGGTAGTGTGTGGTCAGGATGGTAGTGTGTGGTCAGGATGGTAGTGTGTGGTCAGGATGGTAGTGTGTGGTCAGGGTGGTAGTGTGTGGTCAGGATGGTAGTGTGTGGTCAGGATGGTAGTGTGTGGTCAGGGTGGTAGTGTGTGGTCAGGATGGTAGTGTGTGGTCAGGATGGTAGTGTGTGGTCAGGGTGGTAGTGTGTGGTCAGGATGGTAGTGTGTGGTCAGGATGGTAGTGTGTGGTCAGGGTGGTAGTGTGTGGTCAGGATGGTAGTGTGTGGTCAGGATGGTAGTGTGTGGTCAGGGTGGTAGTGTGTGGTCAGGATGGTAGTGTGTGGTCAGGATGGTAGTGTCTGGTCAGGATGGTAGTGTGTGGTCAGGGTGGTAGTGTGTGGTCAGGATGGTAGTGTGTGGTCAGGGTGGTAGTGTGTGGTCAGGATGGTAGTGTGTGGTCAGGATGGTAGTGTGTGGTCAGGGTGGTAGTGTGTGGTCAGGGTGGTAGTGTGTGGTCAGAATGGTAGTGTGTGGTCAGGGTGGTAGTGTGTGGTCAGGATGGTAGTGTGTGGTCAGGGTGGTAGTGTGTGGTCAGGGTGGTAGTGTGTGGTCAGGGTGGTAGTGTGGTCAGGGTGGTAGTGTGTGGTCAGGATGGTAGTGTGTGGTCAGGATGGTAGTGTGTGGTCAGGGTGGTAGTGTGTGGTCAGGGTGGTAGTGTGTGGTCAGGATGGTAGTGTGTGGTCAGGGTGGTAGTGTGTGGTCAGGGTGGTAGTGTGTGGTCAGGATGGTAGTGTGTGGTCAGGGTGGTAGTGTGTGGTCAGGGTGGTAGTGTGTGGTCAGGGTGGTAGTGTGTGGTCAGGATGGTAGTGTGTGGTCAGGGTGGTAGTGTGTGGTCAGGATGGTAGTGTGTGGTCAGGATGGTAGTGTGTGGTCAGGGTGGTAGTGTGTGGTCAGGGTGGTAGTGTGTGGTCAGGATGGTAGTGTGTGGTCAGGGTGGTAGTGTGTGGTCAGGATGGTAGTGTGTGGTCAGGGTGGTAGTGTGTGGTCAGGATGGTAGTGTGTGGTCAGGATGGTAGTGTGTGGTCAGGATGGTAGTGTGTGGTCAGGATGGTAGTGTGTGGTCAGGGTGGTAGTGTGTGGTCAGGATGGTAGTGTGTGGTCAGGGTGGTAATGTGTGGTCAGGATGGTAGTGTGTGGTCAGGATGGTAGTGTGTGGTCAGGATGGTAGTGTGTGGTCAGGGTGGTAGTGTGTGGTCAGGATGGTAGTGTGTGGTCAGGGTGGTAGTGTGTGGTCAGGATGGTAGTGTGTGGTCAGGATGGTAGTGTGTGGTCAGGATGGTAGTGTGTGGTCAGGATGGTAGTGTGTGGTCAGGGTGGTAGTGTGTGGTCAGGATGGTAGTGTGTGGTCAGGGTGGTAGTGTGTGGTCAGGATGGTAGTGTGTGGTCAGGATGGTAGTGTGTGGTCAGGGTGGTAGTGTGTGGTCAGGATGGTAGTGTGTGGTCAGGGTGGTAGTGTGTGGTCAGGATGGTAGTGTGTGGTCAGGATGGTAGTGTGTGGTCAGGATGGTAGTGTGTGGTCAGGATGGTAGTGTGTGGTCAGGGTGGTAGTGTGTGGTCAGGATGGTAGTGTGTGGTCAGGATGGTAGTGTGTGGTCAGGATGGTAGTGTGTGGTCAGGGTGGTAGTGTGTGGTCAGGGTGGTAGTGTGTGGTCAGGGTGGTAGTGTGTGGTCAGGATAACAAAAAGGCACAATACCGTGACTGGAACGATACACAAATAACCCGCACATAAAAGAGATAAACTTACGACGACGTTTCGGTCCGACTTGGACCATTGACAAAGTCACACTAACCAGAGGTGGAGCAGGACGGCTATATATTGAACATTAAAATGGTATAAAATACCGACAGGTTGTTAGGTAAGACACATATGCAACAGTTAGGTAACTTTATTATGAAACGTTTCGCCTACACAGTAGGCTTCTTCAGTCAAGTACAGAAAAGTTGATAGAAGCAGAAGATACTTGAAGACGATGTAATCAGTCCATCACCCTTAAAGTTTTGAGGTGGTCAGTCCCTCAGTCTGGAGAAGAGCATTGTTCCATAGTATGAAACAATCTGGAGAAGAAGTGACAGGATGGAGCTTTTATAGCGCCAAGAGGTGAGACGTAGGCCACTAGGAGAGGTAAGAACTCAGATGCTGAAAGGTCAGGATTTGAGAGGGACCTGACCTTTCAACATCTGAGTTCTTACCTCTCCTAGTGACCTACGTCTCACCTCTCGGCGCTATAAAAGCTCCATCCTGTCACTTCTTCTCCATATTGTTTCATACTATGGAACAATGCTCTTCTCCAGACTGAGGGACTGACCACCTCAAAACTTTAAGGGTGATGGACTGATTACATCGTCTTCAAGTATCTTCTGCTTCTATCAACTTTTCTGTACTTGACTGAAGAAGCCTACTGTGTAGGCGAAACGTTTCATAATAAAGATACCTAACTGTTGCATATGTGTCTTACCTAACAACGGCTATATATATATATCGCCGTCTAGTTGAATCCTCTCTAATACACAACTTTCCTTGTATGAACCTTAGCCCTGGCTTCGTCTCTGTAGATGCCTTCCTCTCCCACTACATTGTAAAATGCTCCAAACTTCACAACACCCGTGACTTAACCTGAATCCTCATTTTTTCTTTTTCTTTTTCTTGTTCTTCCTCTTCCCCTTTCCTCTTTCCTTTTCTCCTCTGGGTTGTCTTTCTCTCTCCTGTCTCGTGTTTCTGTTCCTTCTTCATTTATTTCACCACATCCCTTTCACGCACCTCTGTGCGCTTGCTGTCCCTCTGTGGGCATCTAGCTCTCTTGCAGTGCTCCCCTTCCTTTGTATTTGACTGGTTCGTCATCCTTATTTCCCACTTCTACCATTACCACTACTACTACCTCTTCTTCTTCTTCTACTACCACAACTACTGATGAAATTAGGACACATGTGCGGCGTCTGGTTGTCTTTGTTGTGGACGTTTCGCCATCCAGTGGCTGGCTGGATGGCGAAACGTCTACGATGGGGATGCCCGGGTGTTGTGCATGTGTCTTAATTTCATCTTGTCGGTATTATATACAATTCTTGTTCTACTACTACTACTACTACTACTACTACTACTACTACCACCTCTTCCTGCCTATATATAGCCGTCCTGCTGGGTTAAGCCCTGGCTCTATTTCTACGACTAAGAACACTCCTCTCCAGCACTCATTGGCTTAAGCCGGTAGGAGACTTGGACCTGCCTCGCATGGGCCAGTAGGCCTTCTGCAGTGTTCCTTCGTTCTTATGTTCTTATGTTCACTGTTCTTCGTCTGTCCCGTCTTCCCCGCTCATCCCATTTGGGATCTTACCTGAACTTTCGTTCGTTCGTTCGTACCTCTGGTAACTCCAAACACATCATCGTAAGACACAGTCGCTCCTCACCTCAAGAAGTGTTCCTTCGATCCCCGTCGGGGAGAGGAACCTATAGTCATCGTACCAGCGCCTGACTTACTCCTTCATGATGCTTGCAAACCGTGTAAGGATCAAACCCAACAGTGGAGTAATAAATGACTCTACTAAACTTGCCCTTGCTGCCGTTGTAAAGACTTGCCTACAGGTTAAATTTACAGCCATCAACTCGACGAAAGACTCATTCATCGTCGTCTGTACCGACGATTATGAAGCCACAAAGCTGATCGCCGACACTTCTATGAAAGCCCTCAGAGACCGACAGTTCACCATCTCCCCTTCACCTTTTTTGCTGGCGAAACGTTCCGTTTTCGTCAAACGGCTGGACAAACTCGTCACTTCTTTATCGACTGAGGATCTCAAGACCTCTATCGAGGAACAAAATACATGGGCGTCGATTGAACTTATCACCAAAATCCCCAACGCCTCTACAATGATCAAGCTAACCTTCTCCAACATCGAGATGGCTACTAGAGCACTGTCTGACGGCCTAGCTATCTCCTACTATCATATCCATCCAAGTCACATAGAACCCGAACGTTTCGCCCACATCTCGCCATGCTGGACCTGCTACTCCTATCACCACTCAACGCCTGACTGTCCTCTGAAATGGAAGAAGTACTGCACAAACTGCGGTAAACACGGCCATGACTTCAAGGAATGAACATTAAAATGGTATAAAATACCGACAGATTGTTAGGTAAGACACATATGCAACAGTCAGGTATCTTTATTTCGAAACGTTTCGCCTACACAGTAGGCTTCTTCAGTCGAGTACAGAAAAGTTGATAGAAGCAGAAGATACTTGTTCATATTGTTTCAGACAACGGAACAATGCTCTTCTCCAGACTGAGGGACTGACCACCTCAAAACTTTAAGGGTGATGGACTGATTACATCGTCTTCAAGTATCTTCTGCTTCTATCAACTTTTCTGTACTCGACTGAAGAAGCCTACTGTGTAGGCGAAACGTTTCGAAATAAAGATACCTGACTGTTGCATATGTGTCTTACCTAACAATCTGTCGGTATTTTATACCATTTTAATGTTCACAAGCTATCAGGTCTAACTCACACCCACCCACATCTACTCATGTATTTATCCAACCTATTTTTAAAGCTACACAACGTTCTGGCCTCTATAACGGTACTTGGGAGTTTGTTCCACTCATCCACAACTCTATTACCAAACCAGTACTTTCCTATATCCTTCCTGAATCTGAATTTTTCCAACTTAAAACCATTGCTGCGAGTCCTGTCTAGGCTAGATATTTTCAGCACACTATTTACATCCCCTTTATTTATTCCTGTCTTCCATTTATACACCTCAATCATATCCCCCCTAATTCTACGTCTTTCTAGAGAGTGCAGTTTCAGGGCCCTTAGTCTATCCTCATAGGGAAGGTTTCTGATACATGGGATCATCTTTGTCATCCTCCTTTGTACATTTTCCAGAGAATTTATATCCATTCTGTAATACGGTGACCAAAACTGTGCAGCATAATCTAAATGAGGCCTAACCAAGGATGTATAGAGTTGAAGAACAACCTGAGGACTCTTATTATTTATGCTTCTTGATATGAAGCCAAGGATTCTATTAGCTTTATTGCGAACACTTATGCACTGTTGTCTTGGTTTCAGATTACTGCTAACCAGAACTCCTAAATCTTTTTCGCAATCCGTAATATTAAGATCTACATTATTTAGTTTATATGTGGCATGGTTATTGTCCTGTCCAACATTTAGAACTTTGCATTTATCTATATTAAACTGCATCTGCCACCTCTCCGACCACTGCATCAGTCTATTCAAATCTTCCTGGAGTGCTCGAATGTCCTCGTCAGAATGAATTCGACGGCCTATTTTGGTGTCATCGGCAAACTTGCCGATGTCGCTCTTTATGCCCTCATCTATGTCGTTTATGTAGATTGTGAACAGCAGGGGGCCCAACACTGACCCCTGTGGAACACCGCTCGTGACGCTTCCCCACTCTGATTTGTCCCCATTTATGCAAACTCTCTGCTGCCTATTTGTCAACCATGCCTCTATCCAGGAAAAAATTTCTCCTCCTATTCCATGTGCTTTAATTTTCCTCAATAGTCTCTGATGTGGGACCCTGTCAAAAGCCTTACTGAAGTCCATATACACAATATCATATTCATTACCATGATCTACCTCCTCAAATACCTTAGTGAAAAAAGTTAATAAATTCGTAAGGCAGGAACGCCCCTTTGTAAAACCATGCTGAGATTCGTTGATTAATTTATGCTTTTCAAGGTGGCTACGAACTGCCTCGGCAATTATTGATTCCATAAATTTTCCCACTATGGAGGTTAGGCTTATTGGTCTATAGTTCGAAGCTAAGGACCTGTCACCTGTTTTGAAAATAGGTATCACATTTGCCATTTTCCACTTATCTGGCACCATGCCAGTTTGTAGTGATATGTTGAAAAGATTAGCCAAAGGTGTGCTAAGCTCCTCTTTACATTCCTTTAGAACCCTTGCATACAGTTCATCAGGGCCTGGGGATTTGTTAGGTTTTAATTTATCTATTTGCCTAAGGACCATGTCACTTGTGACCCTAATAGTGCACAGTTTATTATCGTCCTGTTCTACATAATTTATCAGTACTGGCAACCGTTACCTAAGCCAAGCCTTTAATGGGTCTCTAACCTTCTACACCACCCACAACCTCCCAACCGAAATGAGCGCAGCTGATATGCTCCACTTAATGAAAGGAGCTGTTAAGTACAACTGCACCAAACCTCACCAAATTCCTTTTGAAAACGCACTATCTTACCTCGTGGCGAATCTGAACTGCTCCAACCTCAGAATGCAACTATTCCACATGTCCAAGAGAGACTTCAAAAGACTCAAGAGTGGCTCCATCACCAGCGAAGTGTAGCCAAACACACAACACCCTTCCCAACACCTGACGTCCAAACCAGCTCTTCACCTCAGCCTGAAGCATATCAGCCAGCGAGCACTGTCTGCAGTCTGCTCTCTCCTCTATGTCCTCAACATGCCCTCTCTACACTGCCTCGCAGTGCCACGCAGCTGGGTTTAGCCCTGGCTCTTTCATCTACAACTCAAGACCTTCCTCTCACGACTGTTCATCGTCTGTCCACACTTCCCCACTCACCCACCGGAGTCGCAACGGAAGAGCCTGCTATGTGTGTTCTCAATGTCTGTCCCACGATCGACTTAGCTGCTGGGTTAAGCCCTGGCTCTATTTCTACAACTAAGAACACTCCTCTCCAGCACTATTCTTCCTCTGTCCCGTCTTCCCCGCTCATCCCATTTGGGATCTTACCTGTTCTTTCGTTCGTTCGTTCGCTACCTCTGGTTAGTGTGACTTTGTCAATGGTCCAAGTCGGACCGAAACGTCGTCGTAAGCTTCTCTCTTTTATGTGCGGGTTATTTGTGTGGTCAGGATGGTAGTGTGCGGTCAGGGTGGTAGTGTGTGGTCAGGATGGTAGTGTGTGGTCAGGGTGGTAGAGTGTGGTCAGGATGGTAGTGTGTGGTCAGGATGGTAGTGTGTGGTCAGGGTGGTAGTGTGTGGTCAGGATGGTAGTGTGGTCAGGGTGGTAGTGTGGCCAGGGTGGTAGTGTGGTCAGGGTGGTAGTGTGGTCAGGGTGGCAGTGTGGTCAGGGTGGTAGTGTGGTCAGGGTGGTAGTGTGGTTAGGGTGGTAGTGTGGTCAGAGTGGTAGTATGGTCAGGGTGGTAGTGTGGGCAGGATGGTAGTGTGGTCAGGGTGGTAGTGTGGCCAGGGTGGTAGTGTGGTCAGGGTGGTAGTGTGGTCAGGGTGGTAGTGTGGTCAGGGTGGTAGTGTGGTCAGGGTGGTAGTGTGGTCAGGGTGGTAGTGTGGTCAGGGTGGTAGTGTGGTCAGGGTGGTAGTGTGGTCAGGGTGGTAGTGTGGTCAGGGTGGTAGTTTGTGGTCAGGGTGGTAGTGTGGTCAGGGTGGTAGTGTGGTCAGGGTGGTAGTGTGGTCAGGGTGGTAGTGTGTGGTCAGGGTGGTAGTGTGGTCAGGGTGGTAGTGTGGTCAGGGTGGTAGTGTGGTCAGGGTGGTAGTTTGTGGTCAGGGTGGTAGTGTGGTCAGGGTGGTAGTGTGGTCAGGGTGGTAGTGTGGTCAGGGTGGTAGTGTGGTCAGGGTGGTAGTGTGGTCAGGGTGGTAGTGTGGTCAGGGTGGTAGTGTGGTCAGGGTGGTAGAGTGGTCAGGATGGTAGTGTGGTCAGGGTGGTAGTGTGGTCAGGGTGGTAGTGTGATCAGGGTGGTAGTGTGGTCAGGGTGGTAGTGTGGTCAGGGTGGTAGTGTGGTCAGGATGGTAGTGTGGTCAGGGTGGTAGTGTGGCCAGGGTGGTAGTGTGGTCAGGGTGGTAGTGTGGTCAGGGTGGTAGTGTGGTCAGGGTGGTAGTGTGGTCAGGATGGTAGTGTGGTCAGGATGGTAGTGTGGTCAGGGTGGTAGTGTGGTCAGGGTGGTAGTGTGGTCAGGGTGGTAGTGTGGTCAGGGTGGGTGGCAAACGCTACCTCCCTCAAGAGTTGTATCACCACCAGACATTAGTTTCTCCGTCAGAGTCAGACAGGAGAGGGAGGGAGGGAAGGAGGGAGGGAAGAAAGGAGGAAGAGTAATGAAGGAGGGATGAGAGAGGAAGGGGGAGCAGGAAGAATAGGGTGATAAACTAACACACTGATAATGTTAAGAAAGTGTTTCAAGATAGGTAACACATCTTAACTTGTAAAACAAGACTCAGCCTACCACTCGAACACCAATGTGTAAAAACAGGGAGGAAAAAAAAGAGAGAAATGGAGCACTGACAGAGAGGGAGTAAACCAGGATAGAAGAGAATAAGGAAGAGAAAGAAAGGTACTGATGAAGTATACACAGAAGGAATTATATTAGTTTCTATTTCTATTCCTTCTTTTATCTCCCTTATTCTATACCCTTCTTCTCCATATCTACCTTATTCTCTACTCTTCTTCTCCCTATCTACCTTATTCTCTACAATTCTTCTCCCTATCTCCCTTATTGTGTCTATGGGACAGTCCATGTTGAAAGAGAAGATTTCGTTCGGCTTTTTAACCAAGAGGGTTAGCCACACAGGTTAACCCAAAATAGTCAGTGCGTCACCGAGGACTGTCTTATTTCCATGGTTCTAAATCTTGTCCCCCAGGATGCCACCCACACCAGTCCACTAACACCCAGGATGTGACCCACACCAGTCCACTAACACCCAGGATGTGACCCACACCAGTCCACTAACACCCAGGACATGACCCACACCAGTCCACTAACACCCAGGATGCCACCCACACCAGTCCACTAACACCCAGGATGTGACCCACACCAGTCCACTAACACCCAGGATGTGACCCACACAAGTCCACTAACACCCAGGATGCCACCCACACCAGTCCACTAACACCCAGGATGCCACCCACACCAGTCCACTAACACCAAGGATGTGACCCACACCAGTCCACTAACACCCAGGATGCCACCCACACCAGTCCACTAACACCCAGGATGCCACCCACACCAGTCCACTAACACCCAGGATGTGACCCACACCAGTCCACTAACACCCAGGATGCCACCCACACCAGTCCACTAACACCCAGGATGCCACCCACACCAGTCCACTAACACCCAGGATGTGACCCACACCAGTCCACTAACACCCAGGATGCCACCCACACCAGTCCACTAACACCCAGGATGTGACCCACACCAGTCCACTAACACCCAGGATGTGACCCACACCAGTCCACTAACACCCAGGATGTGACCCACACCAGTCCACTAACACCCAGGATGCGACCCACACCAGTCCACTAACACCCAGGATGTGACCCACACCAGTCCACTAACACCCAGGATGTGACCCACACCAGTCCACTAACACCCAGGATGTGACCCACACCAGTCCACTAACACCCAGCATGCTACCCACACCAGTCCACTAACACCCAGGATGTGACCCACACCAGTCCACTAACACCCAGGATGTGACCCACACCAGTCCACTAACACCCAGGATGCCACCCACACCAGTCCACTAACACCCAGGATGCCACCCACACCAGTCCACTAACACCCAGGATGTGACCCACACCAGTCCACTAACACCCAGGATGTGACCCACACCAGTCCACTAACACCCAGGATGTGACCCACACCAGTCCACTAACACCTAGGATGTGACCCACACCAGTCAACTAACACCCAGGATGCCACCCACACCAGTCCACTAACACCCAGGATGCGACCCACACCAGTCCACTAACACCCAGGATGCCACCCACACCAGCCCACTAACACCCAGGATGCCACCCACACCAGTCCACTAACACCCAGGATGCCACCCACACCAGTCCACTAACACCCAGGATGCCACCCACACCAGTCCACTAACACCCAGGATGCCACCCACACCAGTCCACTAACACCCAGGATGCCATCCACACCAGACCACTAACACACAGGTACCTACTTGCTGCTAGGTGAACAGGACAACAGGTGTGAGGAAACGTGTCGAAATGTTTCTACCCCGCCGGGAATCGAACCCTAGCCAGTGAAACACCATCCTGTGTTATAGTATATAACAGTGAAATACCATCCAGTGTGATGGAATATAACAGTGAAATACCATCCTGTGTGATGGAATATAACAGTGAAATACCATCCTGTGTGATGGTATATAACAGTGAAATACCATCCTGTGTGATGGAATATAACAGTGAAATACCATCCTGTGTGATGGTATATAACAGTGAAATACCATCCTGTGTGATGGAATATAACAGTGAAATACCATCCTGTGTGATGGAATATAACAGTGAAATATCATCCAGTGTGATGGAATATAACAGTGAAATACCATCCTGTGTGATGGAATATAACAGTGAAATACCATCCTGTGTGATGGTATATAACAGTGAAATACCATCCAGTGTGATGGTATATAACAGTGAAACACCATCCTGTGTGATGGTATATAACAGTGAAATACCATCCTGTGTGATGGTATATAACAGTGAAACACCATCCAGTGTGATGGAATATAACAGTGAAACACCATCCTGTGTGATGGTATATAACAGTGAAATACCATCCTGTGTGATGGTATATAACAGTGAAACACCATCCTGTGTGATGGAATATAACAGTGAAACACCATCCTGTGTGATGGTATATAACAGTGAAATACCATCCTGTGTGATGGAATATAACAGTGAAATACCATCCTGTGTGATGGAATATAACAGTGAAATACCATCCTGTGTGATGGTATATAACAGTGAAATACCATCCTGTGTGATGGAATATAACAGTGAAACACCATCCTGTGTGATGGTATATAATAGTGAAATACCATCCTGTGTGATGGAATATAACAGTGAAACACCATCCTGTGTGATGGAATATAACAGTGAAATACCATCCTGTGTGATGGAATATAACAGTGAAATACCATCCTGTGTGATGGAATATAACAGTGAAATACCATCCTGTGTGATGGAATATAACAGTGAAATACCATCCTGTGTGATGGTATATAACAGTGAAATACCATCCTGTGTGATGGAATATAACAGTGAAACACCATCCTGTGTGATGGTATATAATAGTGAAATACCATCCTGTGTGATGGAATATAACAGTGAAACACCATCCTGTGTGATGGAATATAACAGTGAAATACCATCCTGTGTGATGGAATATAACAGTGAAATACCATCCTGTGTGATGGAATATGTTCCATCACACTGGATGGTGTTTCACTGTTAAACCCCCCCCTCCCCCCTCCCAAGAAATTTCACCTAATAAGAGATACTTTACAATTTAATCTTTAAACCCACAAACAAGAACAATTTACCTGAGTTATGTCCCCACTAGAACACAGGACATAGGTAAGTCCTGGTTTTCGAACAATGTTGTGGATGCGTGGAACAATTTTCCGAGTAGGGTGATGGAGGTTAGGACCTTGGGTACCTTTAAAATAAGATTGGACAAATACGTGAGTGGGAGGAGCTGGGTTTGATTGGTGTCGTGGGTGTGGGAGTAAATTCTTGGGTACCTTTGGGTGGAGGTGGGTTTGATAGGGATCTGTCTTGAAGGGAACTAGGGATTGTAGATGAATGGTTCAGTGTACCGACACGTTGATAAATTAGACACATGTGCAACTCTTGGGTATCTTTATTGAGGAAACGTTTCGCCACACAGTGGCTTCATCAGTCCATACAAAGGAGAATCGTGAAGAAGAGGAGGAGAATGAGGCAATTAGTCCCTTAACGTAAAAGGACACAAGTGCAACTAATGTGACATTTATTGTGGCAACGTTTCGCTCTCCAGGAGCTTTATCAAGCCATTACCATTAATGGCTTGATAAAGCTCCTGGAGAGCGAAACGTTGCCACAATAAATGTCACATTAGTTGCACTTGTGTCCTTTTACTTTACATATTGTCGGTAATTCTACCAACTTTATTACATAGTCCCTTAACCTTGAGTCGACGTGGTCAGTCCATCAATCTTGAATAGATTCTCCTTTGTATGGACTGATGAAGCCACTGTGTGGCGAAACGTTTCCTCAATAAAGATACCAAAGAGTTGCACATGTGTCTAATTTATCAACGGAACTAGGGATATAATTACTAACTTTTACCAACGAGGGGACAAAATACACAGGAACAACTGGTAGAGGAATGTGTCTGCATTCTCCCAGCGTTTACAGAAATGCAATTCCCTCCACATTTCCTGTGAGGAAATGCCAGGAGGGAATTTTCCACATACTCAGCGCAACCACTGGTAGGCGAAACGTCTACAAGATAACCGGTTGTTGTACGTTTGCCTAAATCTACCTGTGGGTAATGCCAGTGACCTGATAAAGGTTGAGTCACAACATCTCAGTTTGTACAGCATCTGGGTATCTTTATTTGTAGACGTTTCGCCCAGCAGTGACTTTATCGATATAAGGGTATAATGTGAAGACTGATAAGGTAATCAGTCCCTCAGCCTGGAGGGACTGATTCATTCACACTCCTCCTCTGTTAATATGCTTCTGATTTGTATTGGACTGATGAAGTCACTGTGTGGCGAAACGTTTCAATCTTCAACATGTCGGTTTTCAAAACCATTCATTACAAGGTATACAAGTACATGTACAAGGTATACCAGTACATGTACAAGGTATACAAGTACATGTACAAGGTATACAAGTACATGTACAAGGTATACCAGTTCATGTACAAGGTATACAAGTACATGTACAAGGTATACCAGTACATGTACAAGGTATACCAGTACATGTACAAGGTATACAAGTACATGTACAAGGTATACCAGTACATGTACAAGGTATACAAGTACATGTACAAGGTATACCAGTACATGTACAAGGTATACCAGTACATGTACAAGGTATACCAGTACATGTACAAGGTATACAAGTACATGTACAAGGTATACAAGTATATGTACAAGGTTTGCCAGTACATGTACAAGGTATACAAGTACATGTACAAGGTATACAAGTACATGTACAAGGTATACTAGTACATGTACAAGGTATACCAGTACATGTACAAGGTATACAAGTACATGTACAAGGTATACAAGTACATGTACAAGGTATACAAGTACATGTACAAGGTATACCAGTACATGTACAAGGTATACAAGTACATGTACAAGGTATACAAGTACATGTACAAGGTATACAAGTACATGTACAAGGTATACAAGTACATGTACAAGGTATACCAGTACATGTACAAGGTATACAAGTACATGTACAAGGTATACCAGTACATGTACAAGGTATACAAGTACATGTACAAGGTATACCAGTACATGTACAAGGCATACAAGTACATGTACAAGGTATACCAGTACATGTACAAGGTATACAAGTACATGTACAAGGTATACAAGTACATGTACAAGATATACCAGTACATGTACAAAGTATACAAGTACATGTACAAGGTATACCAGTACATGTACAAGGTATACAAGTACATGTACAAGGTATACAAGTACATGCACATGATATACCAGTACATGTACAAGGTATACCAGTACATGTACAAGGTATACAAGTACATGTACAAGGTATACCAGTACATGTACAAGGTATACAAGTACATGTACAAGGTATACCAGTACATGTACAAGGAATACAAGTACATGTACAAGGTATACCAGTACATGTACAAGGTATACAAGTACATGTACAAGGTATACCAGTACATGTACAAGGTATACAAGTACATGTACAAGGTATACCAGTACATGTACAAGGTATACAAGTACATGTACAAGGTATACAAGTACATGTACAAGGTATACCAGTACATGTACAAGGTATACAAGTACATGTACAAGGTATACAAGTACATGTACAAGGTATACAAGTACATGTACAAGGTATACAGACCATAGCTGACATCAGTGACATACTACTATATAGAAAGTCCCTTGTTATGCTGAGCATTTCCCGCAAATTATGTCAGTTTTGTCCCAGGATGCGACCCACACCAGTCCACTAACACCCAGGATGCCACCCACACCAGTCCACTAACACCCAGCATGCCACCCACACCAGTCCACTAACACCTAGGATGTGGCCCACACCAGTCCACTAACACCCAGGATGTGGCCCAGACCAGTCCACTAACACCCAGGATGCCACCCACACCAGTCCACTAACACCCAGGATGCCACCCACACCAGTCCACTAACACCCAGGATGCCACCCACACCAGTCCACTAACACCCAGGATGCCACCCACACCAGTCCACTAACACCCAGGATGCCACCCACACCAGTCCACTAACACCCAGGTACCTATTTTACTGATGGGTGAACAAAGACAACTGGTCTAAGGAAACACGCCCACTGTTTCTACCCTCGCTGGGAAATGAACTCGGTCATCGCCGTGTGAAGAGAGAGCTGTAGCCACCAGGCCACAGGGATGGCGAAACATCTACGAATGTTACACGTGTGAAAATCCTTAACAAACACACATATAAGGACTTTAAGAGTGGTCCAAAAAGTTCCGAAGCATTGTACCGGTATTTCAATATGACCAGATACATCCCAGCAGGAGGGAGGGACTCCCAGCAGGAGGGAGGGACTTCCAGCAGGAGGGAGGGACTTCCAGCAGGAGGGAGGGACTTCCAGCAGGAGGGAGGGACTTCCAGCAGGAGGGAGGGTCTTCCAGCAGGAGGGAGGGACTTCCAGCAGGAGGGAGGGTCTTCCAGCAGGAGGGAGGGACTTCCAGCAGGAGGGAGGGACTTCCAGCAGGAGGGAGGGACTTCCAGCAGGAGGGAGGGACTTCCAGCAGGAGGGAGGGACTTCCAGCAGGAGGGAGGGTCTTCCAGCAGGAGGGAGGGACTTCCAGCAGGAGGGAGGGACTTCCAGCAGGAGGGAGGGACTTCCCGCAGGAGGGAGGGTCTTCCAGCAGGAGGGAGGGACTTCCAGCAGGAGGGAGGGACTTCCAGCAGGAGGGAGGGACTTCCAGCAGGAGGGAGGGACTTCCAGCAGGAGGGAGGGTCTTCCAGCAGGAGGGAGGGACTTCCAGCAGGAGGGAGGGACTTCCAGCAGGAGGGAGGGACTTCCAGCAGGAGGGAGGGACTTCCAGCAGGAGGGAGGGACTTCTAGCAGGAGGGAGGGACTTCTAGCAGGAGGGAGGGACTTCCAGCAGGAGGGAGGGACTTCCAGCAGGAGGAAGGGACTTCCAGCAGGAGGGAGGGACTTCCAGCAGGAGGGAGGGACTTCCAGCAGGAGGGAGGGACTTCCAGCAGGAGGGAGGGACTTCCAGCAGGAGGGAGTGACTCCCAGCAGGAGGGAGGGACTTCCAGCAGGAGGGAGTGACTCCCAGCAGGAGGGAGGGACTCCCAGCAGGAGGGAGTGACTCCCAGCAGGAGGGAGGGACTTCCAGCAGGAGGGAGTGACTCCCAGCAGGAGGGAGGGACTTCCAGCAGGAGGGAGGGACTTCCAGCAGGAGGGAGGGACTCCCAGCAGGAGGGAGGGACTCCCAGCAGGAGGGAGGGACTTCCAGCAGGAGGGAGTGACTCCCAGCAGGAGGGAGGGACTTCCAGCAGGAGGGAGGGACTTCTAGCAGGAGGGAGGGACTTCCAGCAGGAGGGAGTGACTCCCAGCAGGAGGGAGGGACTTCTAGCAGGAGGGAGGGACTTCCAGCAGGAGGGAGGGACTTCCAGCAGGAGGGAGGGACTTCCAGCAGGAGGGAGTGACTCCCAGCAGGAGGGAGGGACTTCCAGCAGGAGGGAGGGACTTCTAGCAGGAGGGAGGGACTTCCAGCAGGAGGGAGTGACTCCCAGCAGGAGGGAGGGACTTCCAGCAGGAGGGAGGGACTTCCAGCAGGAGGGAGGGACTTCCAGCAGGAGGGAGGGACTTCCAGCAGGAGGGAGGGACTACCAGCAGGAGGGAGGGACTTCCAGCAGGAGGGAGGGACTTCTAGCAGGAGGGAGGGACTTCCAGCAGGAGGGAGTGACTCCCAGCAGGAGGGAGGGACTTCCAGCAGGAGGGAGGGACTTCCAGCAGGAGGGAGGGACTTCCAGCAGGAGGGAGGGACTCCCAGCAGGAGGGAGGGACTCCCAGCAGGAGGCAGGGACTTCCAGCAGGAGGGAGGGACTTCCAGCAGGAGGGAGGGACTTCTAGCAGGAGGGAGGGACTTCCAGCAGGAGGGAGTGACTCCCAGCAGGAGGGAGGGACTTCCAGCAGGAGGGAGGGACTTCCAGCAGGAGGGAGGGACTCCCAGCAGGAGGGAGGGACTTCCAGCAGGAGGCAGGGACTTCCAGCAGGAGGGAGGGACTTCAGCAGGAGGGAGGGACTTCCCGCAGGAGGGAGGGACTTCCAGCCGGAGGGAGGGACTTCCCGCAGGAGGGAGGGACTTCCAGCAGGAGGGAGTGACTCCCAGCAGGAGGGAGGGACTTCCAGCAGGAGGGAGGGACTTCCAGCAGGAGGGAGGGACTCCCAGCAGGAGGGAGGGACTTCCAGCAGGAGGGAGGGACTTCCAGCAGGAGGGAGGGACTCCCAGCAGGAGGGAGGGACTTCCAGCAGGAGGGAGGGACTTCCAGCAGGAGGGAGGGACTCCCAGCAGGAGGGAGGGACTTCCAGCAGGAGGGAGGGACTCCCAGCAGGAGGGAGGGACTTCCAGCAGGAGGGAGGGACTTCCAGCAGGAGGGAGGGACTTCTAGCAGGAGGGAGGGACTTCCAGCAGGAGGGAGGGACTTCCAGCAGGAGGGAGGGACTCCCAGGAGGAGGGAGGGACTTCCAGCAGGAGGGAGTGACTCCCAGCAGGAGGGAGGGACTTCCAGCAGGAGGGAGGGACTTCCAGCAGGAGGGAGGGACTCCCAGCAGGAGGGAGGGACTTCCAGCAGGAGGGAGGGACTTCCAGCAGGAGGGAGGGACTTCTAGCAGGAGGGAGGGACTTCCAGCAGGAGGGAGGGACTCCCAGCAGGAGGGAGGGACTTCCAGCAGGAGGGAGGGACTTCCAGCAGGAGGGAGGGACTCCCAGCTGGAGGGAGGGACTTCCAGCAGGAGGGAGGGACTTCCAGCAGGAGGGAGGGACTTCCAGCAGGAGGGAGGGACTTCCAGCAGGAGGGAGGGACTCCCAGCAGGAGGGAGGGACTTCCAGCAGGAGGGAGGGACTTCCAGCAGGAGGGAGGGACTTCCAGCAGGAGGGAGGGACTTCCAGCAGGAGGGAGGGACTTCCAGCAGGAGGGAGGGACTACCAGCAGGAGGGAGGGACTTCCCAGCTGGAGGGAGGGACTTCCAGCAGGAGGGAGGGACTTCCAGCAGGAGGGAGGGACTTCCAGCTGGAGGGAGGGACTTCCAGCAGGAGGGAGGGACTCCCAGCTGGAGGGAGGGACTTCCAGCAGGAGGGAGGGACTTCCAGCAGGAGGGAGGGACTCCCAGCTGGAGGGAGGGACTTCCAGCAGGAGGGAGGGACTTCCAGCAGGAGGGAGGGACTTCCAGTAGGAGGGAGGGACTTCCAGCAGGAGGGAGGGACTTCCAGCAGGAGGGAGGGACTTCCAGCTGGAGGGAGGGACTTCCAGCAGGAGGGAGGGACTTCCAGCAGGAGGGAGGGACTTCCAGCTGGAGGGAGGGACTTCCAGCAGGAGGGAGGGACTTCCAGCAGGAGGGAGGGACTTCCAACAGGAGGGAGGGACTTCCAGCAGGAGGGAGGGACTTCCAGCAGGAGGAAGGGACTTCCAGCAGGAGGGAGGGACTTCCAGCAGGAGGGAGGGACTTCCAGCAGGAGGGAGGGACTTCCAGCAGGAGGGAGGGACTTCAGCAGGAGGGTGGGACTTCCAACAGGAGGGAGGGACTTCCAGCAGGAGGGAGGGACTTCCAGCAGGAGGAAGGGACTTCCAGCAGGAGGGAGGGACTTTCCAGCTGGAGGGAGGGACTTCCAGCAGGAGGGAGGGACTTCCAGCAGGAGGGAGGGCAGGAGGAAGGGACTTCCAGCAGGAGGGAGGGACTTCCAGCAGGAGGGAGGGACTTCCAGCAGGAGGGAGGGACTTCCAGTAGGAGGGAGGGACTTCTAGCAGGAGGGAGGGACTTCCAGCAGGAGGGAGGGACTTCCAGCAGGAGGGAGGGACTTCCAGCAGGAGGGAGGGACTTCCAGCAGGAGGGAGGGACTTCCAGCAGGAGGGAGGGACTTCCAGCAGGAGGGAGGGACTTCCAGCAGGAGGGAGGGACTTCCAGCAGGAGGGAGGGACTTCCAGCAGGAGGGAGGGACATCCAGACGGAGGGAGGGACTTCCAGCAGGAGGGAGGGACTTCCAGCAGGAGGGAGGGACTTCCAGCAGGAGGGAGGGACTTCCAGCAGGAGGGAGGGACTTCCAGCAGGAGGGAGGGACTTCCAGCAGGAGGGAGGGACTTCCAGCAGGAGGGAGGGACTTCCAGCAGGAGGGAGGGACTTCCAGCAGGAGGGAGGGACTTCCAGCAGGAGGGAGGGACTTCCAGCAGGAGGGAGGGACTTCCAGCAGGAGGGACGGACTTCCAGTAGGAGGCAGGGACTTCCAGCAGGAGGGACTTCCAGCAGGAGGGAGGGACTTCCAGCAGGAGGGAGGGACTTCCAGCAGGAGGGAGGGACTTCCAGCAGGAGGGAGGGACTTCCAGCAGGAGGGAGGGACTTCCAGCAGGAGGGAGGGACTTCCAGCAGGAGGGAGGGACTTCCAGCAGGAGGGAGGGACTTCCAGCAGGAGGGAGGGACTTCCAGCAGGAGGGAGGGACTTCCAGCAGGAGGGAGGGACTTCCAGCAGGAGGGAGGGACTTCCAGCAGGAGGGAGGGACTTCCAGCAGGAGGGAGGGACTTCCAGCAGGAGGGAGGGACTTCCAGCAGGAGGGAGGGACTTCCAGCAGGAGGGAGGGACTTCCAGCAGGAGGGAGGGACTTCCAGCAGGAGGGAGGGACTTCCAGCAGGAGGGAGGGACTTCCAGCAGGAGGGAGGGACTTCCAGCAGGAGGGAGGGACTTCCAGCAGGAGGGAGGGACTTCCAGCAGGAGGGAGGGACTTCCAGCAGGAGGGAGGGACTTCCAGCAGGAGGGAGGGACTTCCAGCAGGAGGGAGGGACTTCCAGCAGGAGGGAGGGACTTCCAGCAGGAGGGAGGGACTTCCAGCAGGAGGCAGGGACTTCCAGCAGGAGGGAGGGACTTCCAGTAGGAGGGAGGGACTTCCAGCAGGAGGGAGGGACTTCCAGCAGGAGGGAGGGACTTCCAGCAGGAGGGAGGGTCTTCCAGCAGGAGGGAGGGACTTCCAGCAGGAGGGAGGGACTTCCAGCAGGAGGAGGGACTTCCAGCAGGAGGGAGGGACTTCCAGCACGGACTTCCAGCAGGAGGCAGGGACTTCCAGCAGGAGGGGAGGGACTTCCAGCAGGAGGGAGGGACTTCCAGCAGGAGGGAGGGACTTCCAGCAGGAGGGCGGGACTTCCAGCAGGAGGGAGGGACTTCCAGCAGGAGGGAGGGACTTCCAGCAGGAGGAAGGGACTTCCAGCAGGAGGGAGGGACTTCCAGCAGGAGGAAAGGACTTCCAGCAAGAGGGAGGGACTTCCAGCAGGAGGCAGGGACTTCCAGCAGGAGGGAGGGACTTCCAGCAGGAGGGAGGGACTTCCAGCAGGAGGGAGGGACTTCCAGCAGGAGGGAGGGACTTCCAGCAGGAGGGAGGGACTTCCAGCAAAAGGGAGGGACTTCCAGAAGGAGGCAGGGACTTCCAGCAGGAGGGAGGGACTTCCAGCAAAAGGGAGGGACTTCCAGCAGGAGGCAGGGACTTCCAGCAGGAGGCAGGGACTTCCAGCAGGAGGGAGGGACTTCCAGCAGGAGGGAGGGACTTCCAGCAGGAGGGAGGGTCTTCCAGCAGGAGGGAGGGACTTCCAGCAGGAGAGAGGGACTTCCAGCAGGAGGGAGGGACTTCCAGCAGGAGGCAGGGACTTCCAGCAGGAGGCAGGGACTTCCAGTAAGAAAGAGGGACTTCCAGCAGCAGGGAGGGACTTCCAGCAGGAGGGAGGGACTTCCAGCAGGAGGGAGGGTCTTCCAGCAGGAGGGAGGGACTTCCAGCAGGAGAGAGGGACTTCCAGCAGGAGGCAGGGACTTCCAGCATGAGGCAGGGACTTCCAGTAGGAGGCAGGGACTTCCAGCAGGAGGGACTTCCAGCAGGAGGGAGGGACTTCCAGCAGGAGGGAGGGACTTCCAGCAGGAGGGAGGGACTTCCAGCAGGAGGGCTTGACTTCCAGCAGGAGGGAGGGACTTCCAGCAGGAGGAAGGGACTTCCAGCAGGAGGGAGGGACTTCCAGCAGGAGGGAGGGACTTCCAGCAGGAAGGAGGGACTTCTAGCAGGAGAAAGAGACTCCTAGCATGAGGGAGGGACTTCTAGCAGGAGGAAGGGACTTCTAGCAGGAGGGAGGGACTTCTAGCAGGAGGGAGGGACTTCCAGCAGGAGGGAATGACTTCTAGCAGGAGGGAGGGACTTCTAGCAGGTAGGAGGGACTTCTAGCAGGAGGGAGGGACTTCTAGCAGGAGGGAGGGACTTCTAGCAGAAGGGAGGGACTTCTAGCAGGAGGGAGGGTCTTCTAGCAGGAGGGAGGGACTTCTAACAGGAGGGAGGGACTTCTAGCAGGAGGGAGGGTCTTCTAGCAGGAGGGACTTCTAGCAGGAGGGACTTTCTAAGGATGAGCGTGGGACAGTATAGAAGGAAGGTGTGAGCAGTGAGGCAGGAAGGTGTGAGCACTGAGGGAAGAAAGTGTGAGCAGTGAAACAGGAAGGTGTGAGCACTGAGGCAGGAAGGTGTGAGCACTGAGGCAGGAAGGTGTGAGCACTGAGGCAGGTAGTTGTGAGCATTGAGGCAGGAAGGTGTGAGCACTGAGGCAGGAAGGTGTGAGCACTGAGACAGGAAGGTGTGAGCACTGAGGCAGGAAGGTGTGAGCGCTGAGGCAGGAAGGTGTGAGCATTGAGGCAGGAAGGTGTGAGCACTGAGGCAGGAAGGTGTGAACACTGAGGCAGGAAGGTGTGAGCACTGAGGCAGGAAGGTGTTAGCGCTGAGGAAGGAAGGTGTAAGCACTGAGGTGGGAAGGTGTGAGCACTGAGGTGGGAAAGTGTGAGCACTGAGGCAGGAAGGTGTGAGCAGTGAGGCAGGAAGGTGTGAGCAGTGGGGCAGGAAGGTGTTAGCACTTAGGCAGGAAGATGCCAGCAGTGAGGCATGAAGGTGTGAGCAGTGAGGCAGGAAGGTGTGAGCAGTGAGGCAGGAAGGTGTGAGCATTGAGGCAGGAAGGTGTAAGCATTGAGGCAGGAAGGTGTGAGCATTGAGGCAGGAAGTTGTGAGCATTGAGGCAGGAAGGTGTGAGCATTGAGGCAGGAAGGTGTGAGCGCTGAGGCAGGAAGGTGTGAGCACTGAGGCAGGAAGGTGTGAGCACTGAGGCAGGAAGGTGTGAGCATTGAGGCAGGAAGGTGTGAGCATTGAGACATGAAGGTGTGAGCATTGAGGCGGGAAGGTGTGAGCATTGAGACAGGAAGGTGTGAGCATTGAGGCAGGAAGGAGCAGTGAGGCAGGAAGGAGTGAGCAGTGAGGCAGGAAGGTGTGAGCACTGAGGCAGGAAGGTGTGAGCAGTGAGGCAGGAAGGTGTGAGCAGTGAGGCAGGAAGGTGCGAGCAGTGAGGCAGAAAGGTGTGAGCAGTGAGGCAGGAAGGTGTGAGCAGTGAGGCAGGAAGGTGTGAGCAGTGAAACTGGAAGGTGTAAGCATTGAGGCAGGAAGGTGTGAGCATTGAGGCAGGAAGGTGTGAGCAGTGAGGCAGGAAGGTGCGAGCAGTGAGGCAGGGTGTGAGCAGTGAGGCAGGAAGGTGTGAGCAGTGAGGCAGGAAGGTGTGAGCAGTGAGGCAGGAAGGTGTGAGCAGTGAGGCAGAAAGGTGTGAGCAGTGAGGCAGGAAGGTGCGAGCAGTGAGGCAGGGTGTGAGCAGTGAGGCAGGAAGGTGTGAGCAGTGAGGCAGGAAGGTGTGAGCAGTGAGGCAGGAAGGTGTGAGCAGTGAGGCAGAAAGGTGTGAGCAGTGAGGCAGGAAGGTGCGAGCAGTGAGGCAGGAAGGTGTGAGCAGTGAGGCAGGAAGGTGCGAGCAGTGAGGCAGGAAGGTGTGAGCAGTGAAACAGGAAGGTGTAAGCACTGAGACAGGAAGGTGTGAGCACTGATGCAGGAAGGAGTGAGCACTGAGGCAGAAAGGTGTGAGCACTGAGGCAGGAAGGTGTGAGCACTGAGGCAGGAAGGTGTGAGCACT
>NC_091380.1:6011141-6024742 GCF_038502225.1 Cherax quadricarinatus
TCCTCCAACAGTACTGTTGCTACGTACAGGCTTGTCTAACAGTCTAGTATCACCTGTTCCACTCTCCAACAGTACTGTTGCTACGTACAGGCTTGTCTAACAGTCTAGTATCACCTGTTCCAACCTCCAACAGTACTGTTGCTACGTACAGGCTTGTCTAACAGTCTAGTATCACCTGTTCCAACCTCCAACAGTACTGTTGCTACGTACAGGCTTGTCTAACAGTCTAGTATCACCTGTTCCATCCTCCAACAGTACTGTTGCTACGTACAGGCTTGTCTAACAGTCTAGTATCACCTGTTCCATCCTCCAACAGTACTGTTGCTACGTACAGGCTTATCTAACAGTCTAGTATCACCTGTTCCATCCTCCGACAGTACTGTTGCTACGTACAAGCTTGTCTAACAGTCTAGTATCACCTGTTCCAACCTCCAACAGTACTGTTGCTACGTACAGGCTTGTCTAACAGTCTAGTATCACCTGTTCCATCCTCCGACAGTACTGTTGCTACGTACAAGCTTGTCTAACAGTCTAGTATCACCTGTTCCATCCTCCAACAGTACTGTTGCTACGTACAGGCTTGTCTAACAGTCTAGTATCACCTGTTCCATCCTCCAACAGTACTGTTGCTACGTACAGGCTTGTCTAACAGTCTAGTATCACCTGTTCCAACCTCCAACAGTACTGTTGCTACGTACAGGCTTGTCTAACAGTCTAGTATCACCTGTTCCATCCTCCAACAGTACTGTTGCTACGTACAGGCTTGTCTAACAGTCTAGTATCACCTGATCCATCCTCCAACAGTACTGTTGCTACGTACAGGCTTGTCTAACAGTCTAGTATCACCTGATCCATCCTCCAACAGTACTGTTGCTACGTACAGGCTTGTCTAACAGTCTAGTATCACCTGTTCCATCCTCCGACAGTACTGTTGCTACGTACAAGCTTGTCTAACAGTCTAGTATCACCTGTTCCAACCTCCAACAGTACTGTTAGTAAGTACAGGCTTGTCTAACAGTCTAGTATCACCTGTTCCAACCTCCAACAGTACTGTTAGTAAGTACAGGCTTGTCTAACAGTCTAGTATCACCTGTTCCATCCTCCAACAGTACTGTTGCTACGTACAGGCTTGTCTAACAGTCTAGTATCACCTGTTCCATCCTCCAACAGTACTGTTGCTACGTACAGGCTTGTCTAACAGTCTAGTATCACCTGTTCCATCCTCCAACAGTACTGTTGCTACGTACAGGCTTGCCTAACAGTCTAGTATCACTTGTTCCATCCTCCGACAGTACTGTTGCTACGTACAGGCTTGTCTAACAGTCTGGGATCATCCTCCAACAGTACCGTTGTTACGTACAAGACTCTCAAACAGTCTGTTGTTTTCTTCCACTGTTCAACAGATGCTTTATGAAGACAACGGACGTATATCATATTTCGCCGCGAACTTCACTTGTTTGTCTGTGTGTGTGTGTGTGTGTGTGTGTGTGTGTGTGTGTGTGTGTGTGTGTGTGTGTGTGTATGTGTGTGTGTTTGTGAGTGTGTGTGTGTGTGTGTGTGTGTGTGTATGTGTGTGTGTGTGTACTCACCTAGTTGTACTCACCTAGTTGAGGTTGCGGGGGTCGAGTCCGAGCTCCTGGCCCCGCCTCTTCACTGATCGCTACTAGGTCACTCTCCCTGAGCCGTGAGCTTTATCATACCTCTGTGTGTGTGTGTGTCTGCGTGTGTCTGTGTGTGTGTGTGTGTGAGTGTGTACGGGAGGTCAAACCTCCTAGCTTCTCCTGTAAATTATCAATTATATCTACTGACTTCTGACCTCCAAAGACCAATCATACCTACACTTGAAGCTGTGTGTATAACGTGTTTACCTCCACCTCCCTTTCAATAAACGTTCCACTCACTAATCTCGCTGAAAAAGTACTGCCTAACAACCCAATATCATCCCTGTGGACCAGTGACACCATCTGCCTCCAGCTGGAACATTACGGCTACAGTGTTTTTGTGTCTGACATAACATTAATTATTACAGTATTTCTCTGACTTTAATCTCTCTCTCTTTCTCTCTCTCTCTCTCTCTCTCTCTCTGCATGTGAGGAGAAAACGAGGATAATTATTGGAATATCGTTCACGGTCGTAAGAGATGGAAGTCTGAGGGGAATATTTGATGAGTATTGGAGCTGACGTCTGACGGTTACTGCTCCATTACCATGTGTGTGTGTGTGTATATATATATATATATATATATATATATATATATATATATATATATATATATATATATATATATATATATATATATATGTACCACCTGTAGAACTGTCGTGGGGACCCTCATCCTCAGAGAGAAGAATAAACTTGCTTCAGGGAGAACTCAAGGTTCTCCCTGAAGATCTTTGAGAATTTTCTCCTACCATCTCCTATATTTAATATATATTTTATTTAAAGACAAAATACATTGACAAAACATTCACAAAAATATATCAGAAAGTAGAGTAACATACGTAACTCAGAGCTACATCTCGAATACTTCGTCCAGCTCCCCGGCGGTGGGCCGCGTGCCCAGAATGCTGCAGGCATTTCCTCTCTGGATCGCAACACTGAGTCTCTGAAAGAGGAAGCTGGTCGCCCTGTGGTCCTTGGTTTCTATGATGAGCTTTTCACCCAGCTCTTTGAGAAACTTTAGAGCACACTTGCCCCATGCTCCAAGGGTCTCCGACCCTATTGGAATGAAGTTATAGCAAGGGGGAAGGTCTTCATATTTGCGGATCTTCTGGGTCTCCCTGTGGCTGGCAGCTCCACCCCCTTCTACTACGGAGTATGGCAAGTAGGTGTCTGCCAGTGTGGCGGCACAGGTATAGTCCCAGGCAATCTGCTTCCCATCCTTCCAGGGTAGCATAGTGGCTCCATCAGGACGCTTTTGACTTCCGTCAAACCTCTGTACTTGGGGTTCCCGTTGAGCTGGACAACGGGCTATGGCGAGACTTCTCTTTATGATGTCATTGACCTCCTCATGTCTGGCATACTTCCTTTCTGCTGTGTGATACACGAGACCATGAAGTCCGAATTGATCAGCCGTCGCCCTGCCACAAATACACCTATGTTCGGTGAGGATGGGGGCGGCTAGGTGAAGAGCAACACCAATCCGAATGGCCTGTGGGTCGAGACAGGTGCCCAGGGAGGAATTGGGAACAGCTAAAAGGAAATCTCCTGAGTGTGGTGCCTTCACTGCCAGGAGACGAGCTTTGTCCTTTCCTGAAGCGTTGGAGAGCATTGTGTTGGCGATTTTTTCCATGATCGGTTTGTCCCAGTGCGACTGTGGGACTGTCCCAGTGGTAATGTTAATGTAAAAATTTATAATTTTGCACCAAAAGAATCTTAGAAAACTTACGTGACCTTATTATAACAAGAACATTTTATTCTAGCCTAACCCAACTAAATATATTTCAGATTTGTTTACAATAATTTAATACTAAACAAACACAGTGAAATATATTTTTTTAGTTAGGTTCAGAATGATTTTGGCGAAATTATTGCATACACAAATTTTCACTTGTCCTTTATGGCAAGATGAACGTTGCTATTTAAGCCAAGATCGCAAGTTCTGCCTATTCGGCACGACATACATTCTCTTTTTAAGTATTTCATACAGGAGGAGAAGTTACTGGCCCTTTGCTCCCAGCATTTTAGCCGTCTCATACAGACGTAGCTTACGGAGGAGAGATTCTTTTCCACTTCCCAGTGGAGAACACAGGAAATAAAGAAGAACAAGAACTCTAAAGACGAAAGAAAAACCTAAGATTTGTGTATGAAGGATTGAGACACTTATGCAACATATGGGAATCAATAAAGATTCCCATACGTTGCATGTGTGTCTCGATTCTTCAACTTGTCGGTTTTCAAAACCATTCATCACATAGATGAGTGTATGTATATATAGTGACCTAAGTGTAAGCAGAAGTAGCAAGATGTACCTGTTATCCAGAGTGTTTATTAGACAGAAAAAAACACACCAGTAATCCAACCATCATGTAAAACACTTACAGGTTCCTGTTTTACACTCACTTGGCAGGATGGTAGTACCTCCCTGGGTGGTTGCTGTCTACCAACCTACTACCACAGGATGGTAGTACCTCCCTGGGTGGTTGCTGTCTACCAACCTGCTACCACAGGATGGTAGTAGTACCTCCCTGGGTGGTTGTTGTCTACCAACCTACTACCACAGGATGGTAGTACCTCCCTGGGTGGTTGCTGTCTACCAACCTGCTACCACAGGATGGTAGTAGTACCTCCCTGGGTGGTTGTTGTCTACCAACCTACTACCACAGGATGGTAGTACCTCCCTGGGTGGTTGCTGTCTACCAACCTGCTACCACAGGATGGTAGTAGTACCTCCCTGGGTGGTTGTTGTCTACCAACCTACTACCACAGGATGGTAGTACCTCCCTGGGTGGTTGTTGTCTACCAACCTACTACCACAGGATGGTAGTACCTCCCTGGGTGGTTGTTGTCTACCAACCTACTACCACAGGATGGTAGTACCTCCCTGGGTGGTTGCTGTCTACCAACCTACTACCACAGGATGGTAGTACCTCCCTGGGTGGTTGTTGTCTACCAACCTACTACCACAGGATGGTAGTACCTCCCTGGGTGGTTGCTGTCTACCAACCTACTACCACAGGATGATAGTACCTCCCTGGGTGGTTGTTGTCTACCAACCTACTACCACAGGATGGTAGTACCTCCCTGGGTGGTTGCTGTCTACCAACCTACTACCACAGGATGATAGTACCTCCCTGGGTGGTTGTTGTCTACCAACCTACTACCACAGGACGGTAGTACCTCCCTGGGTGGTTGTTGTCTACCAACCTACTACCACAGGATGGTAGTACCTCCCTGGGTGGTTGTTGTCTACCAACCTACTACCACAGGACGGTAGTTCCTCCCTGGGAGGTTGTTGTCTACCAACCTACTACCACAGGATGATAGTACCTCCCTGGGTGGTTGTTGTCTACCAACCTACTACCACAGGACGGTAGTACCTCCCTGGGTGGTTGTTGTCTACCAACCTACTACCACAGGATGGTAGTACCTCCCTGGGTGGTTGTTGTCTACCAACCTACTACCACAGGATGGTAGTACCTCCCTGGGTGGTTGCTGTCTACGAACCTACTACCACAGGATGATAGTACCTCCCTGGGTGGTTGTTGTCTACCAACCTACTACCACAGGATGGTAGTACCTCCCTGGGTGGTTGTCTACCAACCTACTACCACAGGACGGTAGTACCTCCCTGGGTGGTTGTTGTCTACCAACCTACTACCACAGGACGGTAGTACCTCCCTGGGTGGTTGTTGTCTACCAACCTACTACCACAGGACGGTAGTACCTTCCTGGGTGGTTGTTGTCTACCAACCTACTACCACAGGACGGTAGTACCTCCCTGGGTGGTTGTTGTCTACCAACCTACTACCACAGGACGGTAGTACCACCCTGGGAGGTTGTTGTCTACCAACCTACTACCACAGGATGGTAGTACCTCCCTGGGAGGTTGTTGTCTACCAACCTACTACCACAGGATGGTAGTACCTCCCTGGGTGGTTGCTGTCTACCAACCTACTACCACAGGATGGTAGTACCTCCCTGGGAGGTTGCTGTCTACCAACCTACTACTGACAAATCGAGAACAAGCAACACAATATGCAAAACAACCACAGGGGGGAGTTGAATGATAGCTCTAGGCCTCTCCTGGTGCACTCAGCTCATCAACACGAGCTTCCAATGTTGCAGAAATTAGTAGGAAGTCCAGGTAGATTCGTGCAGAAAAGTTCACCTGAATTTCCACATCCTTGCAAGCTCCTAATGTGTTGATTGCAACACGAAAGGCCTAGAGCTAGCATCCAACTCCCCCCTCCCAATGAACAGCCCAAAAACCCGCATCTGCACTTGCAGAGAACACTGTTCTCACGATCCATAACATTCCTGTTCACCGTAGATTGAACATCAGATAACACACGCTCCAGAGACCCATTATACCCGTGGTATACATGAATATACTGTGTGAATTATACCCATTAGAGTATACTCCCTAGTTATTTATATACTCAAGATTAAATATGATTAATAAGCTAGATTTTACCCCGAGGTATATTTAAGCAGGAGTCTTTAACTGGAATATCTGTTAATATGGTATATCTGTCTATGTATTTATCTGCTAATGTATATGGTATATCACTTAATATGGTATATATGCTAATTTATATGACAAGGGTCCTAATAGGTCGAACTACTAGTATTACTGTTACTGCTAGTATTACTTACTGTTGATACTACTGCTAGTACTGTTGCTATTACTGTTACTACAACTGTTACTACTGTTACTGCTGTTACTACTGTTACTACTGATGAAATAATAGTAATAATAATAATAATAATAATAATAATAATAATAATAATAATAATAATAATAATAATCCCTAGGCGTGAGGAGAGGCCAGCATCATCAGTAGGGATGGTGGTAGTGGTGGTAGTGGTGGTAGTGGTGGTAGTGGTGGTAGTGGTGGTAGTGGTGGTAGTGATGGTAGTGGTGGTGGTAGTGGTGGTAGTGGTGGTAGTGGTGGTAGTGGTGGTAGTGGTGGTGGTAGTGGTGGTAGTGGTGGTAGTGGTGGTAGTGGTGGTAGTGGTGGTAGTGATGGTAGTGGTGGTGGTAGTGGTGGTAGTGGTGGTAGTGGTGGTAGTGGTGGTAGTGGTGGTAGTGGTGGTAGTGGTGGTAGTGATGGTAGTGGTGGTGGTAGTGGTGGTAGTGGTGGTAGTGGTGGTAGTGGTGGTAGTGGTGGTGGTAGTGGTGGTAGTGGTGGTAGTGGTGGTGGTAGTGGTAGTGGTGGTAGTGATGGTAGTGGTGGTAGTGGTGGTAGTGGTGGTAGTGGTGGTAGTGGTGGTAGTGGTGGTAGTGGTGGTGGTAGTGGTGGTGGTAGTGGTAGTGGTGGTAGTGGTGGTAGTGGTGGTAGTGGTGGTAGTGGTGGTAGGGATGGTGGTAGTGGTGGTAGTGGTGGTAGTGGTGGTAGTGGTGGTAGTGGTGGTAGGGATGGTGGTAGTGGTGGTAGTGGTGGTAGTGGTGGTAGTGGTGGTAGTGGTGGTAGGGATGGTGGTAGTGGTGGTAGTGGTGGTAGTGGTGGTAGGGATGGTGGTAGTGGTGGTAGGGATGGTGGTAGTGGTGGTAGGGATGGTGGTAGTGGTGGTAGGGATGGTGGTAGTGGTGGTAGGGATGGTGGTAGTGGTGGTAGGGATGGTGGTAGTGGTGGTAGGGATGGTGGTAGTGGTGGTAGGGATGGTGGTAGTGGTGGTGGTAGTGGTGGTAGGGATGGTGGTAGTGGTGGTAGGGATGGTGGTAGTGGTGGTAGGGATGGTGGTAGTGGTGGTAGGGATGGTGGTAGTGGTGGTAGGGATGGTGGTAGTGGTGGTAGGGATGGTGGTAGTGGTGGTAGGGATGGTGGTAGTGGTGGTAGGGATGGTGGTAGTGGTGGTAGGGATGGTGGTAGTGGTGGTAGGGATGGTGGTAGTGGTGGTGGTAGTGGTGGTAGGGATGGTGGTAGTGGTGGTAGGGATGGTGGTAGTGGTGGTAGGGATGGTGGTAGTGGTGGTAGGGATGGTGGTAGTGGTGGTAGGGATGGTGGTAGTGGTGGTAGGGATGGTGGTAGTGGTGGTAGGGATGGTGGTAGTGGTGGTAGGGATGGTGGTAGTGGTGGTGGTAGGGATGGTGGTAGTGGTGGTGGTAGGGATGGTGGTAGTGGTGGTAGGGATGGTGGTAGTGGTGGTAGGGATGGTGGTAGTGGTGGTAGGGATGGTGGTAGTGGTGGTAGGGATGGTGGTAGTGGTGGTAGGGATGGTGGTAGTGGTGGTAGGGATGGTGGTAGTGGTGGTGGTAGGGATGGTGGTAGTGGTGGTGGTAGGGATGGTGGTAGTGGTGGTGGTAGGGATGGTGGTAGTGGTGGTAGGGATGGTGGTAGTGGTGGTAGGGATGGTGGTAGTGGTGGTAGAGATGGTGGTAGTGGTGGTAGGGATGGTGGTAGTGGTGGTAGGGATGGTGGTAGTGGTGGTAGGGATGGTGGTAGTGGTGGTAGGGATGGTGGTAGTGGTGGTGGTAGTGGTGGTAGGGATGGTGGTAGTGGTGGTAGTAGTAATGACCACCACCACACAGTGGTAATGACTTAGCTCGGCCGTAACATCGACTACTAACGCTACATTTCCTCTTCTTCCGGACAGAAATCGGCGTCATTTCCGCGGCACCGCGAGTCACCTTCGTCCCCGCGAGCCAGCGATACACACGACCAGCCACTCAGAGGATGAACCAGCCACTCAGAGGATGAACCAGCTACTCAGAGGATGAACCAGCCACTCAGAGGATGAACCAGCCACTCAGAGGATGAACCAGCCACTCAGAGGATGAACCAGCCACTCAGAGGATGAACCAGCCACTCAGAGGATGAACCAGCCACTCAGAGGATGAACCAGCCACTCAGAGGATGAACCAGCCACTCAGAGGATGAACCAGCCACTCAGAGGATGAACCAGCCACTCAGAGGATGAACCAGCCACTCAGAGGATGAACCAGCCACTCAGAGGATGAACCAGCCACTCAGAGGATGAACCAGCCACTCAGAGGATGAACCAGCCACTCAGAGGATGAACCAGCCACTCAGAGGATGAACCAGCCACTCAGAGGATGAACCAGCCACTCAGAGGATGAACCAGCCACTCAGAGGATGAACCAGCCACTCAGAGGATGAACCAGCCACTCAGAGGATGAACCAGCCACTCAGAGGATGAACCAGCCACTCAGAGGATGAACCAGCCACTCAGAGGATGAACCAGCCACTCAGAGGATGAACCAGCCACTCAGAGGATGAACCAGCCACTCAGAGGATGAACCAGCCACTCAGAGGATGAACCAGCCACTCAGAGGATGAACCAGCCACTCAGAGGATGAACCAGCCACTCAGAGGATGAACCAGCCACTCAGAGGATGAACCAGCCACTCAGAGGATGAACCAGCCACTCAGAGGATGAACCAGCCACTCAGAGGATGAACCAGCCACTCAGAGGATGAACCAGCCACTCAGAGGATGAACCAGCCACTCAGAGGATGAACCAGCCACTCAGAGGATGAACCAGCCACTCAGAGGATGAACCAGCCACTCAGAGGATGAACCAGCCACTCAGAGGATGAACCAGCTACTCAGAGGATGAACCAGCCACTCAGAGGATGAACCAGCCACTCAGAGGATGAACCAGCCACTCAGAGGATGAACCAGCCACTCAGAGGATGAACCAGCCACTCAGAGGATGAACCAGCCACTCAGAGGATGAACCAGCTACTCAGAGGATGAACCAGCCACTCAGAGGATGAACCAGCCACTCAGAGGATGAACCAGCCACTCAGAGGATGAACCAGCCACTCAGAGGATGAACCAGCCACTCAGAGGATGAACCAGCCACTCAGAGAATGAACCACCCACTCAGAGAATGAACCACCCACTCAGAGAATGAACCATCCACCCAGAGAATGAACCACCCATCCAGAGAATGAACCGCCCACCCAGAGAATGAACCACCCACTCAGAGAATGAACCATCCACCCAGAGAATGAACCACCCACCCAGAGAATGAACCACCCACTCAGAGAATGAACCACCCACTCAGAGAATGAACCACCCACCCAGACAATGAACCACCCACCCAGAGAATGAACCACCCACCCAGAGAATGAACCACCCACCCAGAGAATGAACCACCCACTCAGAGAATGAACCACCCACCCAGAGAATGAACCACCCACCCAGAGAATGAACCACCCACCCAGAGAATGAACCACCCACCCAGAGAATGAACCACCCACCCAGAGAATGAACCACCCACCCAGAGAATGAACCACCCACCCAGAGAATGAACCACCCACTCAGAGAATGAACCACCCACCCAGAGAATGAACCACCCACCCAGAGAATGAACCACCCACCCAGAGAATGAACCACCCACCCAGAGAATGAACCACCCACCCAGAGAATGAACCACCCACCCAGAGAATGAACCACCCACCCAGAGAATGAACCACCCACCCAGAGAATGAACCACCCACCCAGAGAATGAACCACCCACCCAGAGAATGAACCACCCACCCAGAGAATGAACCACCCACCCAGAGAATGAACCACCCACCCAGAGAATGAACCACCCACCCAGAGAATGAACCACCCACCCAGAGAATGAACCACCCACTCAATAACTACTGTAACAACCTTGGTCAAAATTACCGATTATTTCTTAAGCTACAACGGGTTGACAAAGGTGCTGGAGAGCGAAACGTCGCCACAGAGTCACATTAGCGGCACATGTGTCCTTCTAACAAAGGTACGCAACGTTTCGCTCACTTTAGAACGTTCTTAACGTGAACGTAACTTACTTACTAATAACATTCCGTTGTCCGTAAGCTTTTTAACGTTTGTGGTGGCAGGGGTCGAGTTGTAGCTCCTGGTCCAGCTTCTTAGCTGGTCGTTATTTGTGTCTTCCCACTTGTGTATCAGCTTATCAGCACACCTGGGTGTTACTAGTACACCTAGGTGTAGTCTTTGCACCTAGGTGTAGTTTGTACATATAGGTGTAGTCTTAACACCTAGGTGTATTCTTAACACTTAGGTGTTGTCTGTACACCTAGGTGTAGTTTGTACATATAGGTGTAGTCTTAACACCTAGGTGTATTCTTAACACTTAGGTGTTGTCTGTACACCTATGTGTAGTTTGTATATATAGGTGTAGTCTGTACACCTATGTGTAGTTTGTACATATAGGTGTAGTCTGTACACCTATGTGTAGTTTGTACATATAGGTGTAGTTTCACCTAGGTGTATTCTTAACACTCAGGTGTAGTCTGTACACCTATGTGTAGTTTGTACATATAGGTGTAGTCTCACCTAGGTGTATTCTTAACACTCAGGTGTTGTCTGTACACCTATGTGTAGTTTGTACATATAGGTGTAGTCTTTACACCTAGGTGTATTCTAAGCACTTAGGTGTAGTCTTCTCAATTAGGTGTAGTCTTAACACCTAGGTGCAATCTTCACACCTAGGTGTCGTCTTAAAACCTAGGTTTTAGTCTTTACACATGGTGTGTGTGTGTGTGTGTGTGTGTGTGTGTGTGTGTTAATACTGACACATCCAGAGGTGTACATGAAGAATCACAGACACAGGATCACTTAGAACGACCTCCAAGAGAAACTTATCCTGCCTTTGCTCATTACCAGGTCGAGACGTAGCTAAGACTGGTCTACCATACCCCAGGATGCCACCCACCCAGGTACCTATTTACTGCTAGATGAATAGGGGCAACAAGTCTCCACCAGCCCCAAGATTGAACACGGGTCCTTCCGTTATGAGTCAAAGATGTTACACTCTGAGATCATTAAGACTGACAACACAAGACAAAGTCTGAGACCACGATCAAAATTTTTAAGGGGATTGAGGGGTAAGCCAGTGGAAGGCCTCGATCAGATGACCAAAAACTCCAGCTGCAGGTCATCATATAACTAAGACCAGCGTCAGGTTAGGTAAGGTTTGTCAGGTAACAGGACAAGTGTATTATATTATTCAGGTAACACTTGGCCTGTTTCCTGACAAACTTGCGTTCCTAGTGACAAAGATTAGGCGCAGTCTCGCCCAGGTAGCATTGCCACACCCTACACACGGAAGGGTTCTATATACCGGCCGCGTTGCTACAAAATTTATTAATGGTTTAACACGCTGGCCTGTGAGTTTCAGGACTCACTCGCCATGGGTTCAAACCCCACCCATTCCCTGATTCGACAGACATCCAGGATGTCCAAATTCCAGTACGTCAAGCTTTTTCCATTATATATTATACGTATTATTATTAAGCATACAGTATGCAGTGCACCAGGATCACAAAATATAAGAGAACATTAGTGAAATGCTACACTTCCATCTGTTCTGTGTACAGACTGACCATCACAATTAGGGGAACCCATCGCCATACCAAATTGCTGTGGAAAGAATTTATGATACATAAGGGATTACAAGGCACATCTCAAAGACGAAAGCTTGTCAAAGCAAAATTAGACCCGCTTCAAAGAGCCAGTGTAGTTTAGAAAGCTGTTGGACACTGCTAATACCAGAAGTAATCAACCCCCATGGTAATGTTGACTTAATGCATTTTTGGGGCCCCTCACTGAGCTTCTGTACTGCTTGGAGGGGCCCCTCAGTAAGGTTAAGCATTAATGTGAGATCTCTGAGCAAACTTCAATGTTACCAGGGCCCTTTAGCAAGCATTACCACGGTAGAGGCCACTCAGTGAGCTTCAATATTACTGAAGGGACCACTCAGTGATCCTCAATATTACTTCAGGGACCACTCAGTGAGCCTCAATATTACTTCAGGGACCACTCAGTGAGCCTCAATATTACTCGAGGGACCACTCAGTGAGCCTCAAAACTGAGGAGGCCACTCAATGAGCTTCAATATTGTTTGAGGGACCACTCAGTGAGCCTCATTAATACTCGGGGGGCCACTCAATCAGGTTTAAGGGTTAGGGGCCCCTCAGCGAGCTTCATAACTTCCCTAGAGGGCCCTTAACGAGCATAAGAGCACCTACATTCACTGCAACAACTTAATCAGTCAGTGTGGCCTGAGAGGCTGATGGAAGAGGGTGGATTACACTAGCGCGACGCTCCAAGGTCCCGTTATTTAGCGGATCTCTGATGCTTCTTGCTACTTAACACCTTAATCACATGAAATACGAACCCCTTAATTGTATTCAAATCTAAGTGAAGGCGAAGGTAATGTCCGGGAGGCTTTACCTGGTGTCTAGAGGGACGGTCAGGCTACACCACCATATGACATTCTTATTATTTTACCTTGCCTTTTGAAGACGATTTACAACGTATTATTAAATTTTATATGCACGTGTTTGGAGCACACATACATACATACACATACACACACACACACACACACACACACACACACGCACACGCACACACATATATACACACACATACACACACACACACACACCTGGGGCCAGCTGTGAATCGACCCCTGCAACCACATATAGATACACACAGGGCCAGGAGCTGTGAATCGACCCCTGCAACCACATATAGATACACACAGGGCCAGGAGCTGTGAATCGACCCCTGCAACCACATATAGATACACACAGGGCCAGGAGCTGTGAATCGACCCCCTGCAACCACATATAGGTACACACAGAGGGCCAGGAGCTGTGAATCGACCCCTGCAACCACATATAGATACACACAAAGGGCCAGGAGCTGTGAATCGACCCCTGCAACCACATATAGATACACGCAGAGGGCCAGGAGCTGTGAATCGACCCCTGCAACCACATATAGATACACACAAAGGGCCAGGAGCTGTGAATCGACCCCTGCAACCACATATACGTACACACACAGGGCTAGGAGCTGTGAATCGACCCCTGCAAACACATACAGGTGAGTACACACACACACACACACACTATTCCCAAAGGGAGCTTTAGTTTAAAACTCAGCCTCTCTCAGCATAAATGC
>NC_091380.1:6024842-6054842 GCF_038502225.1 Cherax quadricarinatus
GCATGCATGAGCTCTTCTGGCCACTCTAGCCAGTGTATCAACCATCGCCCTATTGCTCTCGTCGTACTCTTGCCTTGGCCTCCTGCTGTTCTGTGGTGGGTTATACATCACTGCTATTACCACCTTGGGACCTCCAGAGTGAAGTGTTCCCGCTATGTAATCACTTTCTTCTCCGCTGTCTCTCTCCAGCTCATCAAAAATTCCAGCGATTTTTGATCAGCAACGCCCACCCTCCACCCCCTGTTCCCTCTTGTCTTTCCTCAGGATTTGGTATCCTGTTGAAAGATGGCATCTGTTATCATACCCTGTAAGCTTGGTTTCTGTGAGAGCTATGATGTCCGGTGATGCTTCTTTGACTCTTTCATGCCACTCCTCCCACTTATTTGTTATTCCCATCAGCGCTTTGTGTACCATACCTTCAGTTTCCCTTTCCAACACTGTGGTTTGGGGGCCTGTGAGGGTGGGAGACCTGGTGGCATACTGTGGGATTCTATAGCTCGTGTTGGGTGGAGGCTGTGGGTATGGATTGTAGTGTGCTGGGATGGTGTGATAGGTTGCATGGTTCTGAGAATAGTTGTGTGTGTGCTTGCCCTGCTGTTCTGTTCTGCTCCTGACTGACCTCCCTGCTGGTTCCATCCTTGTCTCTTTTCCTAGCTCCTTTCGCTTTTTTGTCCTCTCCCTCAGCTGCTGTCGTTCTGATTTTGTTCTGTCTCTGTCTAGGAACACCCTCTTGTGTGTGTGTGTGTGTGTGTGTGTGTGTGTACTCACCTATTTGTGGTTGTAGGGGTCGATTCACAGCTCCTGGCCCCGCCTCTTCGCTGGTCGCTACTAGGTCCATTCTTTCCCTTTTCCATGAGCGGTATCATGCCTCTTCTTAAACCTATGTATGGATCCTGCCTCCACTACATCTCTCTCCAGTGTGCGCGCGTATGTGCAGTGTTGTAGATGTATAATTTAGCGTCTTAATCCGTATAGATTACTAATAGTCTTAAATGTAGGCCATAAACTATTGAAGTCTAAATGATAGTCAGACCATTTAGCCTCAACCTTCTACTAAGTTGTCATAGTCTCTATATTGACCATAAGGCATCCTGACTCACTAAATGTTACTAACACAATTGCAAACATACCAGGGAACGGGTGGGGTTTGTACTATAGTAAGCGAGTTCTAACACTCACAGGCCAGTGTGTTAACCACTTGTCCAGCTGGTTCTAATAACATTCACCCAACTGGCCAAGTAGTTAACGCACTGTCCCTTGCCGTTGGATAATGGGGTTTAAAGTCTATCTGCTATACGAGGGTCATATAGGCTGGATGTGACCTTTCATCACCACACAAAAATACATTAGTATACTAAATTATGATTTAAATAAACTCTCAGTGTGTAAACACTGAGACAGGCACCTCTCGCACTGTCTCACCTTATACACAGGTTTTATTATACATTGTAAAGCACCAGTGAAAAGCAAGGGCACCATGGACACAATAAGAGAACGTTGTATCAACATCCCTGGTCCTGGGTTATTCAACATCTTACCAGCAGATATCAGAAACACTGCTGGAACACAACAATACACTAAAATACTCCACAATACACTTTAATACACCACAATACACTTTAATACACCACAATACACTTTAATACTCCACAATACACTTAAATACTCCACAATACACTTAAATACTCCACAATACACTTAAATACTCCACAATACACTTAAATACTCCACAATACGCTTAAATACGCCACAATACACTTAAATACTCCACAATACACTTAAATACTCCACAATGCACTTAAATACTCCACAATACGCTTAAATACGCCACAATACGCCTACATACGCCACAATACACTTAAATACTCCACAATACACTTAAATACTCCACAATGCACTTAAATACTCCACAATACGCTTAAATACGCCACAATACGCCTAAATACGCCACAATACACTTAAATACTCCACAATACACTTAAATACTCCACAATACACTTAAATACTCCACAATGCACTTAAATACTCCACAATACACTTAAATACTCCACAATACGCTTAAATACTCCACAATACGCTTAAATACTCCACAATACGCTTAAATACTCCACAATACACTTAAATACTCCACAATACACTTAAATACTCCACAATGCACTTAAATACTCCACAATACACTTAAATACTCCACAATACACTTAAATACTCCACAATACGCTTAAATAATCCACAGTGCACTTAAATACTCCACAATACACTTAAATACTCCACAATACACTTAAATACTCCATAATACACTTAAATACTCCACAATACACTTAAATACACCACAATACACTAATACACCACAATACACTAATACACCACAATACACTAATACTCCACAATACACTAATACTCCACAATACACTAATACTCCACAATACACTAATACTCCACAATACACTAATGCTCCACAATACATTCAGATACAACACAGTATACCCAAATAAATCGCAATACATCATACCACACGACAGTTCAGCATACCACAGTATAATGCAGCATATAATACACGATACAGCATAATATATCATACTACAGTACAATACAGCATACCACAATACATAATACAGCACAATACAACTTCCACAATACTATACAACACAAAACATCATACCCCAATACAATACAACATATCATAATACACAATACAACATACCACAATACAATACAGTGTACCATACTACAACACAATACAGCATACCACAATACATAATACACCACAATACACTAATACTCCACAATACACTAATACTCCACAATACACAAATACACCACAATACACTAATACTCCACAATACACTAATACACCACAATACACTAATACTCCACAATACACTAATACTCCACAATACACTAATACTCCACAATACACTAATACTCCACAATACACTAATACACCACAATACACTAATACTCCACAATACACTAATACTCCACAATACACTAATACTCCACAATACACTAATACTCCACAATACACTAATGCTCCACAATACATTCAGATACAACACAGTATACCAAAATAAATCGCAATACATCATACCACACGACAGTTCAGCATACCACAGTATAATGCAGCATATAATACACGATACAGCATAATATATCATACTACAGTACAATACAGCATACCACAATACATAATACAGCACAATACAACTTCCACAATACTATACAACACAAAACATCATACCACAATACAATACAACATATCATAATACACAATACAACATACCACAATACAATACAGTGTACCATACTACAACACAATACAGTATACCACAATACTACACAATACAACATACCACAATACAATACAGTGTACCATACTACAACACAATACATCATACCACAATACAACGCAATGCAGCAAACCACAATTCAACATAATACAGCATACTGCAATATAATACAGCATGCCACAATATAATACAACAGAATATAGCATACTACATGATACAGCACAATACAACATACTACAATACTACACAACACGGTACAGCAGAATACAGCATACCACAATACAATGCAGCATACCACCATACAGTACAGCAGAATACAGCATACCACCATAAAATACAGCAGAATACATCATACAACAATACATTATACCAGAATACATCATACCACAATACAATATACCAGAATACATCATACCACAATACAATATACCAGAATACATCATAGCACAATACAATATACCAGAATACATCATACCACAATACAATATACCAGAATACATCATAGCACAATACAATATACCAGAATACATCATACCACAATACAATATACCAGAATACATCATAGCACAATACAATATACCAGAATACATCATACCACAATACAATATACCAGAATACATCATAGCACAATACAATATACCAGAATACATCATACCACAATACAATATACCAGAATACATCATAGCACAATACAATATACCAGAATACATCATACCACAATACAATATACCAGAATACATCATACCACAATACAATATACCAGAATACATCATAGCACAATACAATATACCAGAATACATCATACCACAATACAATATACCAGAATACATCATAGCACAATACAATATACCAGAATACATCATAGCACAATACAATATACCAGAATACATCATACCACAATACAATATACCAGAATACATCATACCACAATACAATATACCAGAATACATTTAGTGGCCCGGTGGCCTGGTGGCTAAAGCTCCCGCTTCACACACGGAGGGCCCGGGTTCGATTCCCGGCGGGTGGAAACATTTCGACACGTTTCCTTACACCTGTTGTCCTGTTCACCTAGCAGCAAATAGGTACCTGGGTGTTAGTCGACTGGTGTGGGTCGCATCCTGGGGGACAAGATTAAGGACCACAATGGAAATAAGTTAGACAGTCCTCGATGACGCACTGACTTTCTTGGGTTATCCTGGGTGGCTAACCCTCCGGGGTTAAAAATCCGAACGAAATCTTATCTTATCTTATACCACAATACCATGTACCAGAATACATCATAGCACAATACAATATACCAGAATACATCATACCACAATACAATATACCAGAATACATCATAGCACAATACAATATACCAGAATACATCATAGCACAATACAATATACCAGAATACATCATAGCACAATACAGTATACCAGAATACATCATACCACAATACAATATACCAGAATACATCATACCACAATACAATATACCAGAATACATCATAGCACAATACAATATACCAGAATACATCATACCACAATACAATATACCAGAATACATCATACCACGATACAATATACAAGAATACATCATACCACAATACAGTACAGCAGAATAGAGCATACTACCATACAATACAGCAGAATACATCATACAACAGTAGAGTACAGCAGAATACAGCATACCACAGGACACATGCGCAGCATAATACAGAATTAACCACGCCCACAAGTGTATGACAGTGGAGCAAGCCAAGACTGTGTTGAGGAATGTTGTCAGCACTACCACAGTCCCCCTGAGTCTGGGGACTACCACAGTCCCCCTGAGTCTGGGGACTACCAGTCCCCCTGAGTCTGGGGACTACCACAGTCCCCCTGAGTCTGGGGACTACCGCAGTCCCCCTGAGTCTGGGGACTACCACAGTCCCCCTGAGTCTGGGGACTACCGCAGTCCCCCAGAGTCTGGGGACTACCACAGTCCCCCTGAGTCTGGGGACTACCACAGTCCCCCTGAGTCTGGGGACTACCACAGTCCCCCTGAGTCTGGGGACTACCACAGTCCCCCTGAGTCTGGGGACTACCGCAGTCCCTCTGAGTCTGGGGACTACCAGTCCCCCTGAGTCTGGGGACTACCAGTCCCTCTGAGTCTGGGGACTACCAGTCCCCCTGAGTCTGGGGACTACCACAGTCCCCCAGAGTCTGGGGACTACCGCAGTCCCCCTGAGTCTGGGGACTACCGCAGTCCCCCTGAGTCTGGGGACTACCACAGTCCCCCAGAGTCTGGGGACTACCACAGTCCCCCTGAGTCTGGGGACTACCACAGTCCCCCTGAGTCTGGGGACTACCACAGTCCCCCTGAGTCTGGGGACTACCACAGTCCCCCTGAGTCTGGGGACTACCACAGTCCCCCTGAGTCTGGGGACTACCACAGTCCCCCTGAGTCTGGGGACTACCACAGTCCCCCTGAGTCTGGGGACTACCGCAGTCCCTCTGAGTCTGGGGACTACCAGTCCCCCTGAGTCTGGGGACTACCAGTCCCCCTGAGTCTGGGGACTACCACAGTCCCCCTGAGTCTGGGGACTACCGCAGTCCCCCAGAGTGTGGGGACTACCGCAGTCCCCTAGAGTCTGGGGACTACCGCAGTCCCCCTGAGTCTGGGGACTACCGCAGTCCCCCTGAGTCTGGGGACTACCAGTCCCCCTGAGTCTGGGGACTACCGCAGTCCCCCAGAGTCTGGGGACTACCGCAGTCCCCCTGAGTCTGGGGACTACCGCAGTCCCCCAGAGTCTGGGGACTACCGCAGTCCCCCTGAGTCTGGGGACTACCGCAGTCCCCCTGAGTCTGGGGACTACCAGTCCCCCTGAGTCTGGGGACTACCAGTCCCCCTGAGTCTGGGGACTACCACAGTCCCCCTGAGTCTGGGGACTACCGCAGTCCCCCAGAGTCTGGGGACTACCGCAGTCCCCTAGAGTCTGGGGACTACCGCAGTCCCCCTGAGTCTGGGGACTACCGCAGTCCCCCTGAGTCTGGGGACTACCAGTCCCCCTGAGTCTGGGGACTACCGCAGTCCCCCAGAGTCTGGGGACTACCGCAGTCCCCCTGAGTCTGGGGACTACCGCAGTCCCCCTGAGTCTGGGGACTACCGCAGTCCCCCTGAGTCTGGGGACTACCAGTCCCCCTGAGTCTGGGGACTACCGCAGTCCCCCAGAGTCTGGGGACTACCGCAGTCCCCCTGAGTCTGGGGACTACCGCAGTCCCCCAGAGTCTGGGGACTACCGCAGTCCCCCTGAGTCTGGGGACTACCGCAGTCCCCCTGAGTCTGGGGACTACCACAGTCCCCCTGAGTCTGGGGACTACCACAGTCCCCCTGATTCTGGGGACTACCACAGTCCCCCTGAGTCTGGGGACTACCACAGTCCCCCTGAGTCTGGGGACTACCACAGTCCCCCTGAGTCTGGGGACTACCACAGTCCCCCTGAGTCTGGGGACTACCACAGTCCCCCTGAGTCTGGGGACTACCGCAGTCCCCCTGAGTCTGGGGACTACCACAGTCCCCCTGAGTCTGGGGACTACCACAGTCCCCCTGAGTCTGGGGACTACCACAGTCCCCCTGAGTCTGGGGACTACCACAGTCCCCCTGAGTCTGGGGACTACCGCAGTCCCCCAGAGTCTGGGGACTACCACAGTCCCCCTGAGTCTGGGGACTACCACAGTCCCCCTGAGTCTGGGGACTACCACAGTCCCCCTGAGTCTGGGGACTACCACAGTCCCCCTGAGTCTGGGGACTACCGCAGTCCCTCTGAGTCTGGGGACTACCAGTCCCCCTGAGTCTGGGGACTACCAGTCCCTCTGAGTCTGGGGACTACCAGTCCCCCTGAGTCTGGGGACTACCACAGTCCCCCAGAGTCTGGGGACTACCGCAGTCCCCCTGAGTCTGGGGACTACCGCAGTCCCCCTGAGTCTGGGGACTACCACAGTCCCCCAGAGTCTGGGGACTACCACAGTCCCCCTGAGTCTGGGGACTACCACAGTCCCCCTGAGTCTGGGGACTACCACAGTCCCCCTGAGTCTGGGGACTACCACAGTCCCCCTGAGTCTGGGGACTACCACAGTCCCCCTGAGTCTGGGGACTACCACAGTCCCCCTGAGTCTGGGGACTACCACAGTCCCCCTGAGTCTGGGGACTACCGCAGTCCCTCTGAGTCTGGGGACTACCAGTCCCCCTGAGTCTGGGGACTACCAGTCCCCCTGAGTCTGGGGACTACCACAGTCCCCCTGAGTCTGGGGACTACCGCAGTCCCCCAGAGTGTGGGGACTACCGCAGTCCCCTAGAGTCTGGGGACTACCGCAGTCCCCCTGAGTCTGGGGACTACCGCAGTCCCCCTGAGTCTGGGGACTACCAGTCCCCCAGAGTCTGGGGACTACCGCAGTCCCCCAGAGTCTGGGGACTACCGCAGTCCCCCTGAGTCTGGGGACTACCGCAGTCCCCCAGAGTCTGGGGACTACCGCAGTCCCCCTGAGTCTGGGGACTACCGCAGTCCCCCTGAGTCTGGGGACTACCAGTCCCCCTGAGTCTGGGGACTACCAGTCCCCCTGAGTCTGGGGACTACCACAGTCCCCCTGAGTCTGGGGACTACCGCAGTCCCCCAGAGTCTGGGGACTACCGCAGTCCCCTAGAGTCTGGGGACTACCGCAGTCCCCCTGAGTCTGGGGACTACCGCAGTCCCCCTGAGTCTGGGGACTACCAGTCCCCCTGAGTCTGGGGACTACCGCAGTCCCCCAGAGTCTGGGGACTACCGCAGTCCCCCTGAGTCTGGGGACTACCGCAGTCCCCCAGAGTCTGGGGACTACCGCAGTCCCCCTGAGTCTGGGGACTACCGCAGTCCCCCTGAGTCTGGGGACTACCGCAGTCCCCCTGAGTCTGGGGACTACCAGTCCCCCTGAGTCTGGGGACTACCGCAGTCCCCCAGAGTCTGGGGACTACCGCAGTCCCCCTGAGTCTGGGGACTACCGCAGTCCCCCAGAGTCTGGGGACTACCGCAATCCCCCTGAGTCTGGGGACTACCGCAGTCCCCCTGAGTCTGGGGACTACCACAGTCCCCCTGAGTCTGGGGACTACCACAGTCCCCCTGATTCTGGGGACTACCACAGTCCCCCTGAGTCTGGGGACTACCACAGTCCCCCTGAGTCTGGGGACTACCACAGTCCCCCTGAGTCTGGGGACTACCACAGTCCCCCTGAGTCTGGGGACTACCACAGTCCCCCTGAGTCTGGGGACTACCGCAGTCCCCCTGAGTCTGGGGACTACCACAGTCCCCCTGAGTCTGGGGACTACCACAGTCCCCCTGAGTCTGGGGACTACCACAGTCCCCCTGAGTCTGGGGACTACCACAGTCCCCCTGAGTCTGGGGACTACCACAGTCCCCCTGAGTCTGGGGACTACCACAGTCCCCCTGAGTCTGGGGACTACCACAGTCCCCCTGAGTCTGGGGACTACCACAGTCCCCCTGAGTCTGGGGACTACCACAGTCCCCCTGAGTCTGGGGACTACCACAGTCCCCCTGAGTCTGGGGACTACCACAGTCCCCCTCAGTCTGGGGACTACCACAGTCCCCCTGAGTCTGGGGACTACCACAGTCCCCCTGAGTCTGGGGACTACCACAGTCCCCCTGAGTCTGGGGACTACCACAGTCCCCCTGAGTCTGGGGACTACCACAGTCCCCCTGAGTCTGGGGACTACCAGTCCCCCTGAGTCTGGGGACTACCACAGTCCCCCTGAGTCTGGGGACTACCACAGTCCCCCTGAGTCTGGGGACTACCACAGTCCCCCTGAGTCTGGGGACTACCACAGTCCCCCTGAGTCTGGGGACTACCGCAGTCCCCCTGAGTCTGGGGACTACCGCAGTCCCCCTGAGTCTGGGGACTACCGCAGTCTCCCAGAGTCTGGGGACTACCGCAGTCCCCCTGAGTCTGGGGACTACCAGTCCCCCTGAGTCTGGGGACTACCATAGTCCCCCTGAGTCTTGGGACTACCACAGTCCCCCTGAGTCTGGGGACTAGTACAGTCCCCCTGAGTCTGGGGACTAGAACAGTCCCCCTGAGTCTGGGGACTAGAACTGTCCCCCTGAGTCTGGGGACTAGTACAGTCCCCCTGAGTCTGGGGACTAGTACAGTCCCCCTGAGTCTGGGGACTAGTACAGTCCCCCTGAGTCTGGGGACTAGTACAGTCCCCCTGAGTCTGGGGACTAGTACAGTCCCCCTGAGTCTGGGGACTAGTACAGTCCCCCTGAGTCTGGGGACTAGTACAGTCCCCCTGAGTCTGGGGACTAGTACAGTCCCCCTGAGTCTGGGGACTAGTACAGTCCCCCTGAGTCTGGGGACTAGTACAGTCCCCCTGAGTCTGGGGACTAGTACAGTCCCCCTGAGTCTGGGGACTAGTACAGTCCCCCTGAGTCTGGGGACTAGTACAGTCCCCCTGAGTCTGGGGACTAGTACAGTCCCCCTGAGTCTGGGGACTAGTACAGTCCCCCTGAGTCTGGGGACTAGTACAGTCCCCCTGAGTCTGGGGACTAGTACAGTCCCCCTGAGTCTGGGGACTAGTACAGTCCCCCTGAGTCTGGGGACTAGTACAGTCCCCCTGAGTCTGGGGACTAGTACAGTCCCCCTGAGTCTGGGGACTAGTACAGTCCCCCTGAGTCTGGGGACTAGTACAGTCCCCCTGAGTCTGGGGACTAGTACAGTCCCCCTGAGTCTGGGGACTAGTACAGTCCCCCTGAGTCTGGGGACTAGTACAGTCCCCCTGAGTCTGGGGACTAGTACAGTCCCCCTGAGTCTGGGGACTAGTACAGTCCCCCTGAGTCTGGGGACTAGTACAGTCCCCCTGAGTCTGGGGACTAGTACAGTCCCCCTGAGTCTGGGGACTAGTACAGTCCCCCTGAGTCTGGGGACTAGTACAGTCCCCCTGAGTCTGGGGACTAGTACAGTCCCCCTGAGTCTGGGGACTAGTACAGTCCCCCTGAGTCTGGGGACTAGTACAGTCCCCCTGAGTCTGGGGACTAGTACAGTCCCCCTGAGTCTGGGGACTAGTACAGTCCCCCTGAGTCTGGGGACTAGTACAGTCCCCCTGAGTCTGGGGACTAGTACAGTCCCCCTGAGTCTGGGGACTAGTACAGTCCCCCTGAGTCTGGGGACTAGTACAGTCCCCCTGAGTCTGGGGACTAGTACAGTCCCCCTGAGTCTGGGGACTAGTACAGTCCCCCTGAGTCTGGGGACTAGTACAGTCCCCCTGAGTCTGGGGACTAGTACAGTCCCCCTGAGTCTGGGGACTAGTACAGTCCCCCTGAGTCTGGGGACTAGTACAGTCCCCCTGAGTCTGGGGACTAGTACAGTCCCCCTGAGTCTGGGGACAAGTACAGTCCCCCTGAGTCTGGGGACAAGTACAGTCCCCCTGAGTCTGGGGACAAGTACAGTCCCCCTGAGTCTGGGGACAAGTACAGTCCCCCTGAGTCTGGGGACAAGTACAGTCCCCCTGAGTCTGGGGACAAGTACAGTCCCCCTGAGTCTGGGGACAAGTACAGTCCCCCTGAGTCTGGGGACAAGTACAGTCCCCCTGAGTCTGGGGACAAGTACAGTCCCCCTGTGTCTGGGGACAAGTACAGTCCCCCTGAGTCTGGGGACAAGTACAGTCCCCCTGAGTCTGGGGACAAGTACAGTCCCCCTGAGTCTGGGGACAAGTACAGTCCCCCTGAGTCTGGGGACAAGTACAGTCCCCCTGAGTCTGGGGACAAGTACAGTCCCCCTGAGTCTGGGGACAAGTACAGTCCCCCTGAGTCTGGGGACAAGTACAGTCCCCCTGAGTCTGGGGACAAGTACAGTCCCCCTGAGTCTGGGGACAAGTACAGTCCCCCTGAGTCTGGGGACAAGTACAGTCCCCCTGAGTCTGGGGACAAGTACAGTCCCCCTGAGTCTGGGGACAAGTACAGTCCCCCTGAGTCTGGGGACAAGTACAGTCCCCCTGAGTCTGGGGACAAGTACAGTCCCCCTGAGTCTGGGGACAAGTACAGTCCCCCTGAGTCTGGGGACAAGTACAGTCCCCCTGAGTCTGGGGACAAGTACAGTCCCCCTGAGTCTGGGGACAAGTACAGTCCCCCTGAGTCTGGGGACAAGTACAGTCCCCCTGAGTCTGGGGACAAGTACAGTCCCCCTGAGTCTGGGGACAAGTACAGTCCCCCTGAGTCTGGGGACAAGTACAGTCCCCCTGAGTCTGGGGACAAGTACAGTCCCCCTGAGTCTGGGGACTAGTACAGTCCCCCTGAGTCTGGGGACTAGTACAGTCCCCCTGAGTCTGGGGACTATTACAGTCCCCCTGAGTCTGGGGACTATTACAGTCCCCCTGAGTCTGGGGACTAGTACAGTCCCCCTGAGTCTGGGGACTAGTACAGTCCCCCTGAGTCTGGGGACTAGTACAGTCCCCCTGAGTCTGGGGACTAGTACAGTCCCCCTGAGTCTGGGGACTAGTACAGTCCCCCTGAGTCTGGGGACTAGTACAGTCCCCCTGAGTCTGGGGACTAGTACAGTCCCCCTGAGTCTGGGGACTAGTACAGTCCCCCTGAGTCTGGGGACTAGTACAGTCCCCCTGAGTCTTGGGACTAGTACAGTCCCCCTGAGTCTGGGGACTAGTACAGTCCCCCTGAGTCTGGGGACTAGTACAGTCCCCCTGAGTCTGGGGACTAGTACAGTCCCCCTGAGTCTGGGGACTAGTACAGTCCCCCTGAGTCTGGGGACTAGTACAGTCCCCCTGAGTCTGGGGACTAGTACAGTCCCCCTGAGTCTGGGGACTAGTACAGTCCCCCTGAGTCTGGGGACTAGTACAGTCCCCCTGAGTCTGGGGACTAGTACAGTCCCCCTGAGTCTGGGGACTAGTACAGTCCCCCTGAGTCTGGGGACTAGTACAGTCCCCCTGAGTCTGGGGACTAGTACAGTCCCCCTGAGTCTGGGGACTAGTACAGTCCCCCTGAGTCTGGGGACTAGTACAGTCCCCCTGAGTCTGGGGACTAGTACAGTCCCCCTGAGTCTGGGGACTAGTACAGTCCCCCTGAGTCTGGGGACTAGTACAGTCCCCCTGAGTCTGGGGACTAGTACAGTCCCCCTGAGTCTGGGGACTAGTACAGTCCCCCTGAGTCTGGGGACTAGTACAGTCCCCCTGAGTCTGGGGACTAGTACAGTCCCCCTGAGTCTGGGGACTAGTACAGTCCCCCTGAGTCTGGGGACTAGTACAGTCCCCCTGAGTCTGGGGACTAGTACAGTCCCCCTGAGTCTGGGGACTAGTACAGTCCCCCTGAGTCTGGGGACTAGTACAGTCCCCCTGAGTCTGGGGACTAGTACAGTCCCCCTGAGTCTGGGGACTAGTACAGTCCCCCTGAGTCTGGGGACTAGTACAGTCCCCCTGGGTCTGGGGACTAGTACAGTGCCCCTGAGTCTGGGGACTAGTACAGTGCCCCTGAGTCTGGGGACTAGTACAGTGCCCCTGAGTCTGGGGACTAGTACAGTGCCCCTGAGTCTGGGGACTAGTACAGTGCCCCTGAGTCTGGGGACTAGTACAGTGCCCCTGAGTCTGGGGACTAGTACAGTCCCCATGAGTGATGGTGACACTGTAGAAGACAGTGATGGTGACACTGTAGAAGACAGTAATGGTGACACTGTAGAAGACAGTGATGGTGACACTGTAGAAGACAGTAATGGTGACACTGTAGAAGACAGTAATGGTGACACTGTAGAAGAAAGTGATGGTGACACTGTAGAAGACAGTGATGGTGACACTGTAGAAGACAGTGATGGTGACACTGTAGAAGACAGTGATGTTAGGTAAGAAACATATGCAACAGTTAGGTATCTTTATTTCGAAACGTTTCGCCTACACAGTAGGCTTCTTCAGTCGAGTACAGAAAAGTTGATAGAAGCAGAAGATACTTGAAGACGATGTAATCAGTCCATCACCCTTAAAGTTTTGAGGTGGTCAGTCCCTCAGTCCTATCAACTTTTCTGTACTCGACTGAAGAAGCCTACTGTGTAGGCGAAACGTTTCGAAATAAAGATACCTAACTGTTGCATATGTGTCTTACCTAACAGCCTGTCGGTATCTTATACCATTTTAATGTTCAGAAGACAGTGATGGTGACACTGTAGAAGACAGTAATGGTGACACTGTAGAAGACAGTAATGGTGACACTGTAGAAGACAGTAATGGTGACACTGTAGAAGACAGTAATGGTGACACTGTAGAAGACAGTGATGGTGACACTGTAGAAGACAGTAATGGTGACACTGTAGAAGACAGTAATGGTGACACTGTAGAAGACAGTGATGGTGACACTGTAGAAAACAGTGATGGTGACACTGTAGAAGACAGTAATGGTGACACTGTAGAAGACAGTGATGGTGACACTGTAGAAGACAGGGATGGTGACACTGTAGAAGACAGTGATGGTGACACTGTGAAAGACAGTAATGGTGACACTGTAGAAGACAGTAATGGTGACACTGTAGAAGACAGTGATGGTGACACTGTAGAAGACAGTGATGGTGACACTGTAGAAGACAGTGATGGTGACACTGTAGAAGACAGTGATGGTGACACTGTAGAAGACAGTGATGGTGACACTGTAGAAGACAGTGATGGTGACACTGTAGAAGACAGTGATGGTGACACTGTAGAAGACAGTAATGGTGACACTGTAGAAGACAGTAATGGTGACACTGTAGAAGACAGTAATGGTGACACTGTAGAAGACAGTAATGGTGACACTGTAGAAGACAGTGATGGTGACACTGTAGAAGACAGTGATGGTGACACTGTAGAAGACAGTGATGGTGACACTGTAGAAGACAGTAATGGTGACACTGTAGAAGACAGTAATGGTGACACTGTAGAAGACAGTAATGGTGACACTGTAGAAGACAGTAATGGTGACACTGTAGAAGACAGTAATGGTGACACTGTAGAAGACAGTAATGGTGACACTGTAGAAGACAGTGATGGTGACACTGTAGAAGACAGTGATAGTGACACTGTAGAAGACAGTGATGGTGACACTGTAGAAGACAGTAATGGTGACACTGTAGAAGACAGTGATGGTGACACTGTAGAAGACAGTAATGGTGACACTGTAGAAGACAGTGATGGTGACACTGTAGAAGACAGTAATGGTGACACTGTAGAAGACAGTAATGGTGACACTGTAGAAGACAGTGATGGTGACACTGTAGAAGACAGTAATGGTGACACTGTAGAAGACAGTAATGGTGACACTGTAGAAGACAGTGATGGTGACACTGTAGAAGACAGTAATGGTGACACTGTAGAAGACAGTAATGGTGACACTGTAGAAGACAGTGATGGTGACACTGTAGAAGACAGTAATGGTGACACTGTAGAAGACAGTAATGGTGACACTGTAGAAGACAGTGATGGTGACACTGTAGAAGACAGTGATGGTGACACTGTAGAAGACAGTGATAGTGACACTAGGAACATTACATAAACATGAGTGAGAAATATAAATCCTGGATTGGGAAAATCAACGTTTACGGAAGATTTAAGGATTAAGATACGATACTGAGGGATTTATCAGGCATTATGTGTACTGACCTAATTGTCGTTGCTGGGGTCGATTCACAGCTCCTGGTCCAGGTAGTATGTGTGTACTGACCTAATTGTTGTTGCTGGGGTCGAGTCACAGCTCCTGGTCCAGGTAGTATGTGTGTGTACTGACCTAATTGTCGTTGCTGGGGTCGAGTCACAGCTCCTGGTCCAGGTAGTGTGTGTGTGTACTGACCTAATTGTCGTTGCTGGGGTCGAGTTACAGCTCCTGGTCCAGGTAGTATGTGTGTGTACTGACCTAATTGTCGTTGCTGGGGTCGAGTCACAGCTCCTGGTCCAGGTAGTATGTGTGTGTACTGACCTAATTATCGTTGCTGGGGTCGAGTCACAGCTCCTGGTCCAGGTAGTATGTGTGTGTACTGACCTAATTGTCGTTGCTGGGGTCGAGTTACAGCTCCTGGTCCAGGTAGTATGTGTGTACTGACCTAATTGTCGTTGCTGGGGTCGAGTTACAGCTCCTGGTCCAGGTAGTATGTGTACTGGCCTAATTGTCGTTGCTGGGGTCGAGTCACAGCTCCTGGTCCAGGTAGTATGTGTGTGTACTGACATAATTGTCGTTGTTGGGGTCGAGATACAGCTCCTGGTCCAGGTAGTATGTGTGTACTGACCTAATTGTCGTTGCTGGGGTCGAGTCACAGCTCCTGGTCCAGGTAGTATGTGTGTGTACTGACATAATTGTCGTTGCTGGGGTCGAGTCACAGCTCCTGGTCCAGGTAGTATGTGTGTGTGTACTGACATAATTGTCGTTGCTGGCGTCGAGTCACAGCTCCTGGTCCAGGTAGTATGTGTGTGTGTACTGACATAATTGTCGTTGCTGGGGTCGAGTCACCGCTCCTGGTCCAGGTAGTATGTGTGTGTGTACTGACATAATTGTCGTTGCTGGCGTCGAGTCACAGCTCCTGGTCCAGGTAGTATGTGTGTGTACTGACCTAATTGTCGTTGCTGGGGTCGAGTCACAGCTCCTGGTCCAGGTAGTATGTTTGTGTACTGACCTAATTGTCGTTGCTGGGGTCGATTCACAGCTCCTGGTCCAGGTAGTATGTGTGTACTGACCTAATTGTCGTTGCTAGGGTCGAGTCACAGCTCCTGGTCCAGGTAGAATGTGTGTGTACTCACCTAATTGTCGTCGCTGGGGTCGAGTCATAGCTCCTGGCTCAGGTAGTATGTGTGTACTGACCTAATTGTCGTTGCTGGGGTCGATTCACAGCTCCTGGCCCAGGTAGTATGTGTGTGTAGTGACCTAATTGCCGTTGCTGGGGTCGAGTCACAGCTCCTGGTCCAGGTAGTGTGTACTGACCTAATTGTCGTTGCTGGGGTCGAGTCACAGCTCCTGGCCCAGGTAGTATTTGTGTGTACTCATCTAATTGTCGTTGCTGGGGTCGAGTCACAGCTCTTGGTCCAGGTGGTATGTGTGTGTACTCACCTAATTGTGGTTGCTGGGGTCGAGGCACAGCTCCTGGCCCCGGTAGTATGTGTGTGTACTCACCTAATTGTAGTTGCTGGGGTCGAGTCACAGCTCCTTGCCCAGGTAGTATGTGTGTGTACTCCCCTAGTTGTGGTTGCTGGGGTCGAGTCACAGCTCCTTGCCCAGGTAGTATGTGTGTGTACTCCCCTAGTTGTGGTTGCTGGGGTCGAGTCACAGCTCCTGGCCCCGGTAGTATGTGTGTGTGTGGGGAGATAGCGAGGGTGGACTATATAACATATAATGGAGCTATAAGGGTCAATATTGTTTCTCGTAATGTGTTGTGGTTGGCAGCAGTGTTGGTTGGTGGTCAGGCGCTCTGACGTCACTACAACTCTCCAATAAACAAATGACTCACGTTGCCCATCAAGCATTTGTTGGGGCAACGTTTCGCTCTGTTGTACAGTTTTTATCACGTGAGTGATGCTCTACATAGAGTAAGACGTCGCCTGTAACCGGTTTTAAGTTTTGTCCGACTCTCGCAGTCTTCCTGGACCAGGCTTGTTTGCTGCTTGTCCTGGACTAGGCTTGTTTGGTGCTTGTCCTGGACCAGGCTTGTTTGGTGCTTGTCCTGGACCAGGCTTGTTTGCTGCTTGTCCTGGACCAGGCTTGTCTGGTGCTTGTCCTGGACCAGGCTTGTTTGCTGCTTGTCCTGGACCAGGCTTGTTTGGTGTTTGTCCTGGACCAGGCTTGTTTGGTGTTTGTCCTGGACCAGGCTTGTTTGGTGCTTGTCCTGGACCAGGCTTGTTTGGTGCTTGTCCTGGACCAGGCTTGTTTGGTGCTTGTCCTGGACCAGGCTTGTTTGGTGCTTGTCCTGGACCAGGCTTGTCTGGTGCTTGTCCTGGACCAGGCTTGTTTGCTGCTTGTTCTGGACCAGGCTTGTTTGCTGCTTGTCCTGGACCAGGCTTGTTTGCTGCTTGTCCTGGACCAGGCTTGTTTGCTGCTTGTCCTGGACCAGGCTTGTTTGGTGCTTGTCCTGGACCAGGCTTGTCTGGTGCTTGTCCTGGACCAGGCTTGTCTGGTGCTTGTACTGGACCAGGCTTGTTTGGTGCTTGTCCTGGACCAGGCTTGTTTGGTGCTTGTCCTGGACCAGGCTTGTTTGGTGCTTGTCCTGGACCAGGCTTGTTTGGTGCTTGTCCTGGACCAGGCTTGTTTGCTGCTTGTTCTGGACCAGGCTTGTTTGCTGCTTGTCCTGGACCAGGCTTGTTTGCTGCTTGTCCTGGACCAGGCTTGTTTGCTGCTTGTCCTGGACCAGGCTTGTTTGCTGCTTGTCCTGGACCAGGCTTGTTTGCTGCTTGTCCTGGACCAGGCTTGTTTGCTGCTTGTCCTGGACCAGGCTTGTTTGCTGCTTGTCCTGGACCAGGCTTGTTTGCTGCTTGTCCTGGACCAGGCTTGTTTGCTGTTTGTCCTGGACCAAGCTTGTTTGGTGCTTGTCCTGGGCCAGGCTTGTTTGTTGCTTGTCCTGGACCAGGCTTGTTTGTTGCTTGTCCTGGACCAGGCTTGTTTGGTGCTTGTCCTGGACCAGGCTTGTTTGGTGCTTGTCCTGGACCAGGCTTGTTTGGTGCTTGTCCTGGGCCAGGCTTGTTTGGTGCTTGTCCTGGACCAGGCTTGTTTGGTACTTGTCCTGGACCAGGTTTGTTTGGTGCTTGTCCTGGACCAGGCTTGTTTGGTGCTTGTCCTGGACCAGGCTTGTTTGGTGCTTGTCCTGGACCAGGCTTGTTTGGTGCTTGTCCTGGACCAGGCTTGTTTGGTGCTTGTCCTGGACCAGGCTTGTTTGGTGCTTGTCCTGGATCAGGCTTGTTTGGTGCTTGTCCTGGACCAGGCTTGTTTGGTGCTTGTCCTGGACCAGGCTTGTTTGGTGCTTGTCCTAGACCAGGCTTGTTTGGTGCTTGTCCTGGACCAGGCTTGTTTGGTGCTTGTCCTGGACCAGGCTTGTTTGGTGCTTGTCCTGGACCAGGCTTGTTTGGTGCTTGTCCTGGACCAGGCTTGTTTGGTGCTTGTCCTGGACCAGGCTTGTTTGGTGCTTGTCCTGGACCAGGCTTGTTTGGTGCTTGTCCTGGACCAGGCTTGTTTGGTGCTTGTCCTGGACCAGGCTTATTTGCTGCTTGTCCTGGGCCAGGCTTGTTTGCTGCTTGTCCTGGACCAGGCTTATTTGCTGCTTGTCCTGGGCCAGGCTTGTTTGCTGCTTGTCTGGCCCTGGACCAGGTTTGGTACTTGTCTGGTCCTGGACCAGGCTTGTTTGGTGCTTGACTGGTCGTGGACCAGGCTTGTTTGGTGCTTGACTGGTCCTGGACCAGGCTTGTTTGGTTCTTTAATGGCCCTGGTCCAGTTTTATTTAGTGCTTGTCTGGTCCCGGACCAGGTTTATCTGATGCGTACCTAGTCCTGATTTAGATAAGATAAGATAAGATAAGATTTCGTTCGGATTTTTAACCCCGGAGGGTTAGCCACCCAGGATAACCCAAGAAAGTCAGTGCGTCATCGAGGACTGTCTAACTTATTTCCATTGTGGTCCTTAATCTTGTCCCCCAGGATGCGACCCACACCAGTCGACTAACACCCAGGTACCTATTTGCTGCTAGGTGAACAGGACAACAGGTGTAAGGAAACGTGTCGAAATGTTTCCACCCGCCGGGAATCGAACCCGGGCCCTCCGTGTGTGAAGCGGGAGCTTTAGCCACCAGGCCACCGGGCCACAAGGTTTAATGCCAACAGCATTTGGTGTTCCCAGGCGGTCACCCATCCAAGTACTAACCAAACCCAACGTTGCTTAACTTCGCTGATCGGACGAGAAGCGGTGTGTTCAACGTGGTATGGCTTGTTTGCTGCTTGTCCTGGACCAGGCTTGTTTGGTGCTTGTCCTGGACCAGGCTTGTCTGGTGCTTGTCCTGGACCAGGCTTGTCTGGTGCTTGTACTGGACCAGGCTTGTTTGGTGCTTGTCCTGGACCAGGCTTGTTTGGTGCTTGTCCTGGACCAGGCTTGTTTGGTGCTTGTCCTGGACCAGGCTTGTTTGGTGCTTGTCCTGGACCAGGCTTGTTTGCTGCTTGTTCTGGACCAGGCTTGTTTGCTGCTTGTCCTGGACCAGGCTTGTTTGCTGCTTGTCCTGGACCAGGCTTGTTTGCTGCTTGTCCTGGACCAGGCTTGTTTGCTGCTTGTCCTGGACCAGGCTTGTTTGCTGCTTGTCCTGGACCAGGCTTGTTTGCTGCTTGTCCTGGACCAGGCTTGTTTGCTGCTTGTCCTGGACCAGGCTTGTTTGCTGCTTGTCCTGGACCAGGCTTGTTTGCTGTTTGTCCTGGACCAAGCTTGTTTGGTGCTTGTCCTGGGCCAGGCTTGTTTGTTGCTTGTCCTGGACCAGGCTTGTTTGTTGCTTGTCCTGGACCAGGCTTGTTTGGTGCTTGTCCTGGACCAGGCTTGTTTGGTGCTTGTCCTGGACCAGGCTTGTTTGGTGCTTGTCCTGGGCCAGGCTTGTTTGGTGCTTGTCCTGGACCAGGCTTGTTTGGTACTTGTCCTGGACCAGGTTTGTTTGGTGCTTGTCCTGGACCAGGCTTGTTTGGTGCTTGTCCTGGACCAGGCTTGTTTGGTGCTTGTCCTGGACCAGGCTTGTTTGGTGCTTGTCCTGGACCAGGCTTGTTTGGTGCTTGTCCTGGACCAGGCTTGTTTGGTGCTTGTCCTGGATCAGGCTTGTTTGGTGCTTGTCCTGGACCAGGCTTGTTTGGTGCTTGTCCTGGACCAGGCTTGTTTGGTGCTTGTCCTAGACCAGGCTTGTTTGGTGCTTGTCCTGGACCAGGCTTGTTTGGTGCTTGTCCTGGACCAGGCTTGTTTGGTGCTTGTCCTGGACCAGGCTTGTTTGGTGCTTGTCCTGGACCAGGCTTGTTTGGTGCTTGTCCTGGACCAGGCTTGTTTGGTGCTTGTCCTGGACCAGGCTTGTTTGGTGCTTGTCCTGGACCAGGCTTGTTTGGTGCTTGCCTAGTCCTGGTCCAGGCTTGTTTTGTCCTGTACCAGGCTTTTCTGATGCTTGCCTAGTCCTGGTCCAGGCTTGTCTGGTCCTGGACCAGGCTTTTCTGATGCCTAGTCCAGGAAGAGGCTTTTCTGACGTTTGCCTAGTCCTGGTCCAGGCTTGTTTTGTCCTGTACCAGGCTTTTCTGATGCTTGCCTAGTCCTGGACCAGGCTTTTTTGGTGCTTGTCCTGGACCAGGCTTGTTTGGTGCTTGTCCTGGACCAGGCTTGTTTGGTGCTTGTGCTGGACCAGGCTTGTTTGGTGCTTGTCCTGGACCAGGCTTGTTTGGTGCATGTCCTGGACCAGGCTTGTTTGGTGCTTGTCCTGGACCAGGCTTGTTTGGTGCTTGTCCTGGACTAGGCTTGTTTGGTGCTTGTCCTGGACCAGGCTTGTTTGGTGCTTGTCCTGGACCAGGCTTGTTTGGTGCTTGTCCTGGACCAGGCTTGTTTGGTGCTTGTCCTGGACTAGGCTTGTTTGGTGCTTGTCCTGGACCAGGCTTGTTTGGTGCTTGTCCTGGACCAGGCTTGTTTGGTGCTTGTCCTGGACCAGGCTTGTTTGGTGCTTGTCCTGGGCCAGGCTAGTTTGGTGCTTGTCCTGGACTAGGCTTGATGCTGCTTGTCCTGGGCCAGGCTTGTTTGCTGCTTGTCTGGCCCTGGACCAGGTTTGGTACTTGTCTGGTCCTAGACCAGGTTTGGTACTTGTCTGGTCCTGGACCAGGCTTGTTTGGTGCTTGACTGGTCGTGGACCAGGCTTGTTTGCTGCTTGACTGGTCCTGGACCAGGCTTGTTTGGTGCTTGACTGGTCCTGGTCCAGGCTTGTTTGGTGCTTTAATGGCCCTGGTCCAGTTTTATTTAGTGCTTGTCTGGTCCCGGACCAGGTTTGTCTGATGCTTACCTAGTCCTGATTTAGGCTTGTCTGGTCCTGGACCAGGCTTGTCTGGTGCTTGCCTAGTCCTGGTCCAGGCTTGTCTGATGCTTGCCTAGTCCTGGTCCAGGCTTGTCTGGTCCTGGACCAGGCTTTTCTGATGCCTAGTCCAGGAAGAGGCTTTTCTGATGTTTGCCTAGTCCTGGTCCAGGCTTGTCTGGTCCTGCACCAGGCTTGTCTGGTCCTGCACCAGGCTTGTCTGGTGCTTGCCTAGTCCTGGTCCAGGCTTGTCTGGTCCTGTACCAGGCTTTTCTGATGCTTGCCTAGTCCTGGTCCAGGCTTGTCTGGTCCTGGACCAGGCTTGTCTGATGCTTGCCTAGTCCTGGTCCAGGCTTGTCTGGTCCTGGACCAGGCTTGTCTGATGCTTGCCTAGTCCTGGTCCAGGCTTGTCTGGTCCTGGACCAGGCTTGTCTTGTGCTTGTCTGGTCAACCAGGTTGTTAGTGGTTTCGCTCTGAACCGCATGTCCATCACAGCCTTATTGATCTGGGACTTGTACACTTGTTCCAGCAGTATTTCTATCTGTTAGTAGCAGGTTGATATCTGTTGGTAGCAGGTTGATATCTGCTGGTAGCTGGTTGATATCTGCTGGTAGCTGGTGGATATCTGCTGGTAGCTGGTTGATATCTGCTGGTAGCTGGTTAATATCTGCTGGTAGCAGGTTGATATCTGCTGGTAGCTGGTTGATATCTGCTGGTAGCTGGTTGACATCTGCTGGTAGCTGGTTGATATCTGCTGGTAGCAAGTTGGTATCTGCTGGTAGCAGGTTGATATCTGCTGGTAGCTGGTTGATATCTGCTGGTAGCTGGTTGATATCTGCTGGTAGCTGGTTGATATCTACTGGTAGCAGGCTGATATCTTCTGGTAGCTGGTTGATATCTGCTGGTAGCTGGTTGATATCTGCTGGTAGCTGGTTGATATCTGCTGGTAGCTGGTTGATGTCTGCTGGTAGCTGGTTGATGTCTGCTGGTAGCTGGTTGATATCTGCTGGTAGCTGGTTGATATCTGCTGGTAGCTTGTGTTAGCTGGTGTTAGCTTGTGAAAGTACTTTTGAGACGTTTAGTGCAACCTGGCTGTTGGGAAGAATTATAACTTTGTTGGGAGCGGTGTTGATGCGTGGAGAATTGATGATCTGAAGAGCTCTTTTCTTGCAGTCTTTGATGAAAAAAGAAGGAAATTGTAACTCAGTGAATGTTTGGTGAATGTAAGTACATTCCTCGTCAAGAAACTCAGGACTACAAATTCGGTATGCTCTTAGGAAAAACCCGATGATGATGCCTCTTTTGGTCTTGGTATCTTGACTGATCTTCAGGCAAGGCTCAACGCAGTTGAACCAGCGATTCAGTTTACACTAGAAGAAGAGTCCAATGACAAGCTACCTTTCCTCGACGTCCTCATTCACAAAGTAGACAACAACCTAAGATTTCAAGTTTATCGGAAACCCACCAATAAAAATGATCTCACACACTTCTATTCCAGTCAAGATACCAAGACCAAAAGAGGCATCATCATCGGGTTTTTCCTAAGAGCATACCGAATTTGTAGTCCTGAGTTTCTTGACGAGGAATGTACTTACATTCACCAAACATTCACAGAGTTACATTTTCCTTCTTTTTTCATCAAAGACTGCAAGAAAAGAGCTCTTCAGATCATCAATTCTCCACGCATCAACACCGCTCCCAACAAAGTTACAATTCTTCCCAACAGCCAGGTTGCACTAAACGTCTCAAAAGTACTTTCACAAGCTAACACCAGAGTCGCCATCGCTTCTACCACTTCAATAAAGGATCTAACCAGGACAAAACCCAAGCACCACGAACCAGTCAATGCAGGAGTTTACACTATACCCTGTGGAGGCTGTGACAAGATCTACGTAGGTGAAACAGCAAGAAACCTCGACACCCGCCTCAATGAACACATATACGCATGTAGGAACGACAACTTAAACAACGCCTGTGTACAACACCGAAATTCCACCAATCATCTTATGAAATTCAGAGACGCCCAATTAGTGATAAAAGAAACAAATTTCCGCACACGCAAGTGCCTTGAATCAGCACTGATCGCTGTTTCGAATACAATTAAACAAAACAACGGCAGCTTCACCATCTCCGAAGTCTTAGCAAGAATCCTCCTGAAAACAGTAAACCCTGCCATCACATAGTCTCTCCTGTTATACTACACAAAGCACAGAGAGTGAACACTGAAACAACCTGCCTCATTCCAGTTTATATTTGTCCAACCTATTTTTATGTTACCCAAGTAATAGCTTTTATATCCTTTTACTCATGTACGAATTAATTGCTCTACCATATTGTATTACTTTTGTCACTACCACTACTACTACTACTACTACTACCACTAGTGAACATCGAAATGGTACCTCACTAGTATTCACCTCACTCTGAGCCTTTATATACCCTCTGTATCCATGTATTGTTTGTAATGGCTTGATAAAGCTCCTGGAGAGCGAAACGTTGCCACAATAAATGTCACATTAGTTGCACTTGTGTCCTTTTACTTTACATATTGGTAGCTGGTTGATATCTGCTGGTAGCTGGTTGATATCTGCTGGTAGCTGGTTGATATCTGCTGGTAGCTGGTTGATATCTGCTGGTAGCTGGTTGATATCTGCTGGTAGCTGGTTGATATCTGCTGGTAGCAGGTTATCTGCTGGTAACAAGTTGTATCTGCTGGTAGCAGGTTGATATCTGCTGGTAGCTGGTTGATATCTGCTGGTAGCTGGTTGATATCTGCTGGTAGCTGGTTTATATCTGCTGGTAGCTGGTTATTTGCTGGTAAGAAGTTGGTATCTGCTGGTAGCTGGTTGATATCTGCTGGTAGCTGGTTGATATCTGCTGGTAGCAGGTTGATATCTGCTGGTAGCAAATTGAAGAGTCTTGGTCCACGGATGTTGATGCAGTGTTCTCGTATTATGCCGACGGTGCCCCTGCTTTTCAGTGGGTTTATTTTACACTTTTATATCTCTCACTTAAGTCGTGTGTATGAGCCAAACTCTCCGAGGTTGGCTCGTAAAACACCCATCGTTTAGCCAAACAAGTGTAATTCGTATCTGATCTTCAAGCTGTGTATATTAGTTAACTTACATCACACTCCATGTGACTCATTCCACTTTCCTGCCACTGAGAATTAAGTGGCACCTCTTAACATGCCAGTGCTGAAGGGCATATATATAGTGAGGTGTATCTCTCAGTGTATATATATATATATAGTGAGGTGTATCTCTGTGTGTGTATATATATATATAGTGAGGTGTATCTCTGTGTGTATATATATATATATATATATATATATATATATATATATATATATATATATATATATATATATATATATATATATATAGTGAGGTGTATCTCTCAGTGTATATATATATATAGTGAGGTGTATCTCAGTGTATATACACTGGTAGTTTACATTAATCACTATTTCAGATATCGAAGTATTCTTGACTGGCTACGTACAGGTGACATGCAATCTTAATGACCCTCGTGTAGTAGATAGTCTTCATACCCCATTAACCAGCCATGCAGCCTTAATGACACTCGTGTAGTAGATAGACTTTAAAACCCATTAACCAGCCATGCATCCTTAATGACCCTCGTGTAGTAGATAGACTTTAAAACCCATTAACCAGCAATGCAGCCTTAATGACCCTCGTGTAGTAGATAGACTTTAAAACCCATTAACCAGCCATGCATCCTTAATGACCCTCGTGTAGTAGATAGACTTTAAAACCCATTAACCAGCCATGCAGCCTTAATGACCCTCGTGTATTAGATAGACTTTAAAACCCATTAACCAGCCATGCAGCCTTAATGACCCTCGTGTATTAGATAGACTTTAAAACCCATTAACCAACCATGCAGCCTTAATGACCCTCGTGTAGTAGATAGACTTTAAAACCCATTAACCAGCCATGCAGCCTTAATGACCCTCGTGTATTAGATAGACTTTAAAACCCATTAACCAACCATGCAGCCTTAATGACCCTCGTGTAGTAGATAGACTTTAAAACCCATTAACCAACCATGCAGCCTTAATGACCCTCTTGTATTAGACTTTAAAACCCATTAACCAGAAATGCAGCCTTAATTAATGACCCTCGTGTATTAGATAGACTTTAAAACCCATTAACCAGCCATGCAGCCTTAATGACCCTCGTGTATTAGATAGACTTTAAAATCCATTAACCAGCCACGCAGCCTTAATGACCCTCGTGTATTAGATAGACTTTAAAACCCATTAACCAACCATGCAGCCTTAATGACCCTCGTGTATTAGATAGACTTTAAAACCCATTAACCAACCATGCAGCCTTAATGACCCTTGTGTAGTAGATAGACTTTAAAACCCATTAACCAGCCATGCATCCTTAATGACCCTCGTGTATTAGATAGACTTTAAAACCCATTAACCAGCCATGCAGCCTTAATGACCCTCGTGTATTAGACTTTAAAACCCATTAACCAGCAATGCAGCCTTAATGACCCTGGTGTAGTAGATAGACTTTAAACCCCATTAACCAGCCATGCAGCCTTAATGACCCTCGTGTATTAGATAGACTTTAAACCCCATTAACCAACCATGCAGCCTTAATGACCCTCGTGTAGTAGATATACTTTAAACCCCATTAACCAGCCATGCAGCCTTAATGACCCTCGTGTAGTAGATAGACTTTAAAACCAATAAACCAACCCAGTGTCGGCAATTTGTATATATTCTTAAGGATATATCTCTCTTGATGTGTATGCACCGAGAGCTGGAGTCTGTATACAAAGAGTGTATATATTTATATTCTCTCTCTCTCTCTCTCTCTCTCTCTCTCTCTCTCTCTCTCTCTCTCTCTCTCTCTCTCTCTCTCTCTCTCTCTCTCTCTCAGAGTTTAGTCACTATTTAAGGCACCAAAGTATTATTGACTGGTGGCGTACAGGTGACATGCAACCATAATGACCCTCGTGTAGTAGATAGACTTTAAACCCCATTAACCAACCATGCAGCCATAATGACCCTGGTGTAGTAGATAGACTTTAAACCCCATTAACCAACCATGCAGCCTTAATGACCCTCGTGTAGTAGATAGACTTTAAACCTCATTAACCAACCATGCAGCCTTAATGACCCTGGTGTAGTAGATAGACTTTAAACCTCATTAACCAACCATGCAGCCTTAATGACCCTCGTGTAGTAGATAGACTTTAAACCTCATTAACCAACCATGCAGCCTTAATGACCCTCGTGTAGTAGATAGACTTTAAAACCCATTAACCAGCCATGCAGCCTTAATGACCCTCGTGTATTAGATAGACTTTAAAACCCATTAACCAACCATGCAGCCTTAATGACCCTCTTGTAGTAGATAGACTTTAAAACCCATTAACCAGCAATGCAGCCTTAATGACCCTCGTGTAGTAGATAGACTTTAAAACCCATTAACCAGCCATGCAGCCTTAATGACCCTCGTGTAGTAGATAGACTTTAAAACCCATTAACCAACCATGCAGCCTTAATGACCCTCGTGTAGTAGATAGACTTTAAACCTCATTAAGCAACCATACAGCCATAATGACCCTGGTGTAGTAGATAGACTTTAAACCTCATTAACCAACCATACAGCCATAATGACCCTCGTGTAGTAGATTGACTTTAAACCTCATTAAGCAACCATACAGCCATAATGACCCTGGTGTAGTAGATAGACTTTAAACCTCATTAACCAACCATACAGCCATAATGACCCTGGTGTAGTAGATAGACTTTAAACCTCATTAAGCAACCATACAGCCATAATGACCCTGGTGTAGTAGATAGACTTTAAACCCCATTAACCAACCATACAGCCATAATGACCCTGGTGTAGTAGATAGACTTTAAACCTCATTAAGCAACCATACAGCCATAATGACCCTGGTGTAGTAGATAGACTTTAAACCTCATTAAGCAACCATACAGCCATAATGACCCTGGTGTAGTAGATAGACTTTAAACCCCATTAACCAACCATACAGCCATAATGACCCTGGTGTAGTAAACCAAGCTGCCAGTTTAATCTGGTTTTTCATTTATGTAATATGGGTGACTAAACACACTTACAGGTTATTTAAGCGACGTTAATACAACCTGGAATTACTTGGATTACTTACATGGTCACAGCACCGAAACGTGTTGAGTACCTGGAGTATACGGGGGGTCGACGCCCCCGCATCCCGGTCCATGACCAGGCCTCGCGGTCGATCAGGGCCTGATCAACCAGGCTGTTAGTGCTGGTCGCACGTAAACCAACGTAGGAACCACAGCCTGGCTGGTCAGGTACTGACTGTAGGTGGCTGTCCAGCGTCCTCTCGAAATGCTCAGCATAACAAGAGACTTTCTATATAGTAGTATGTCACTGATGTCAGCTATGGTCTGTATACCTTGTACATGTACTTGTATACCTTGTACATGTACTGGTATACCTTGTACATGTACTTGTATACCTTGTACATGTACTGGTATACCTTGTACATGTACTTGTATACCTTGTACATGTACTGGTATACCTTGTACATGTACTTGTATACCTTGTACATGTACTGGTATACCTTGTACATGTACTTGTATACCTTGTACATGTACTTGTATACCTTGTACATGTACTTGTATACCTTGTACATGTACTTGTATACCTTGTACATGTACTGGTATACCTTGTACATGTACTGGTATACCTTGTACATGTACTGGTATACCTTGTACATGTACTTGTATACCTTGTACATGTACTTGTATACCTTGTACATGTACTTGTATACCTTGTACATGTACTGGTATACCTTGTACATGTACTTGTATACCTTGTACATGTACTGGTATACCTTGTACATGTACTTGTATACCTTGTACATGTACTGGTATACCTTGTACATGTACTGGTATACCTTGTACATGTACTTGTATACCTTGTACATGTACTGGTATACCTTGTACATGTACTGGTATACCTTGTACATGTACTGGTATACCTTGTACATGTACTGGTATACCTTGTACATGTACTTGTATACCTTGTACATGTACTGGTATACCTTGTACATGTACTTGTATACCTTGTACATGTACTGGTATACCTTGTACATGTACTGGTATACCTTGTACAAGTACTTTTTTTTTTTTTTTTTTTTTTTACACAGGGTTTGACAGGTTAAGGATCCCTAGCTTTATTGACAGCTATATTACAGGTTAAGGATTCCTAACTTTATTGACAAGCTAAGAGCTGTTACCTACATCAGCTCATTTGAAAGCATTTTTATTGTTATGAGACATACAAGTAGGGAACAGGATGAAGTTGGAGCCATCTGTGGGCCAGCATTTTCATTTGATCAACTGACTTTATCTCGTTGACATCATTATGCTGTACGAATGTGTTCCATACTCGAGTCATCCTGGGTATATATGATCTCAGATGGAGTGATGTTCTGGAGAAGGTTACAGCCAGAGTGAAGTTGTTGCTTTCTGCCCGTCTTGTGGCATAAAAGCTTGTTTCACGCTGTCCTCGAAGTGGATCCAAGTGTGGTATTTTGACAATATTGGCCTTGTACATAACAGTAAGGCCACCCACATCCCTCCTATGTTGAAGGCTCTGCTGAAATGACAGATCTATCCAGGATGGGTCCAGGTGAGTGATGAGACGTCTTGCTCTGTTCTCTACTCTATCAAGCAGTAGCAGATGAGGGGGGGGGGCAGGCAAACCAAGAAAGTGGAGCATACTCAAGGTGCGAGCGTACTTGTGCCTCGTACAGAATCTTGCAACCCCTTCTGTCAAGCAGATGGGAGATACGGCGAAGTGCTGTAAGCTTCCTGGCTGCCTTGTTTGCAAGATTTACAACATGGTTCTTCATGGTTAGTTTGGAGTCAAATTTCACCCCAAGGATATCAACTTCTTCTCCAGGTGCCAACACCCTCCCATTCATCCTTACTCTACTGCACCAGCATTACCATCATGGTGCCTAGAGACGATCATCATTTGCGTTTTCTCAGGTGCAAATGTTACCTGCCATCTATTTCCCCAAGCTGATATAGCTCTCAGCTGGTGATTGATGTAGCTTAGAGCAGCTGGCATTTCTTCTCTTGGATAAGTGAATGTCAGTGTACAGTCGTCTGCATATGCATGTGATTCTGGAATGAGATGAAGAAGGTCGTTGAAGTAGACATTCCATAACAACGGTCCCAGCACGCTTCCTTGTGAAACACTTGCCCCAATAGGATGTCTTGCTGATTCCGTTCCATTGAGAACTACACTTAAAGATCTACCATGAAGGTAATCACTGAGGAGACATAGCGTAGAGCCTGCAATTCCCAGTGCTTGAAGTTTTGCTAAGAGGTCCTGGTGCCACACCCTGTCGAAAGCGCCAGCAATGTCCATTGCTACCACACAGCTGACTTTGGATTCATCCAGTGACTGGTGCCACTTAGTGGAGAGGTTTAACAACAGATCAGCAGCAGAGTAACCTTTCCTGAAGCCATATTGACGATCACAAAGTAGTGAGTGGTAGTCAAAAAACTCTGTCATTTGTCTTGAGATAATTGTCTCAAGGATCTTACCAGTGATTGACAGGAGTGACACTGGTCTGTAGTTGCTGATTTCTGCTCTGCTCTTCTTTTTGTGAACAGGGACTACATTTGCCTC
>NC_091380.1:6059842-6079842 GCF_038502225.1 Cherax quadricarinatus
GTTCATTATGAGCGGTGTGTCACAGGGGTCAGTGTTGGCACCCTTGTTGTTCGTTATGAGCGGTGTGTCACAGGGGTCAGTGTTGGCACCCTTGTTGTTCGTTACGAGCGGTGTGTCACAGGGGTCAGTGTTGTCACCCTTGTTGTTCGTTATGAGCGGTGTGTCACAGGGGTCAGTGTTGGCACCCTTGTTGTTCGTTATGAGCGGTGTGTCACAGGGGTCAGTGTTGGCACCCTTGTTGTTCGTTATGAGCGGTGTGTCACAGGGGTCAGTGTTGTCACCCTTGTTGTTCGTTATGAGCGGTGTGTCACAGGGGTCAGTGTTGGCACCCTTGTTGTTCGTTATGAGCGGTGTGTCACAGGGGTCAGTGTTGGCACCCTTGTTGTTCGTTATGAGCGGTGTGTCACAGGGGTCAGTGTTGGCACCCTTGTTGTTCGTTATGAGCGGTGTGTCACAGGGGTCAGTGTTGGCACCCTTGTTGTTCGTTACGAGCGGTGTGTCACAGGGGTCAGTGTTGTCACCCTTGTTGTTCGTTATGAGCGGTGTGTCACAGGGGTCAGTGTTGGCACCCTTGTTGTTCATTATGAGCGGTGTGTCACAGGGGTCAGTGTTGGCACCCTTGTTGTTCGTTATGAGCGGTGTGTCACAGGGGTCAGTGTTGGCACCCTTGTTGTTCGTTACGAGCGGTGTGACACAGGGGTCAGTGTTGGCACCCTTGTTGTTCGTTACGAGCGGTGTGCCACAGGGGTCAGTGTTAGCACGCTTGTTGTTCATTACGAGCGGTGTGCCACAGGGGTCAGTGTTAGCACGCTTGTTGTTCATTACGAGCGGTGTGCCACAGGGGTCAGTGTTGGCACCCTTGTTGTTCATTATGAGCGGTGTGTCACAGGGGTCAGTGTTGGCACCCTTGTTGTTCATTACGAGCGGTGTGCCACAGGGGTCAGTGTTAGCACCCTTGTTCATTACGAGCGGTGCCACAGGGGTCAGTGTTGGCACCCTTGTTTATTACGAGCGGTGTGCCACAGGGGTCAGTGTTGGCACGCTTGTTGTTCATTACGAGCGGTGTGCCACAGGGGTCAGTGTTAGCACGCTTGTTGTTCATTACGAGCGGTGTGCCACAGGGGTCAGTGTTAGCACGCTTGTTGTTCATTACAAGCGGTGTGCCACAGGGGTCAGTGTTAGCACCCTTGTTGTTCATTACGAGCGGTGTGCCACAGGGGTCAGTGTTAGCACGCTTGTTGTTCATTACGAGCGGTGTGCCACAGGGGTCAGTGTTGGCACCCTTGTTCATTATGAGCGGTGTGTCACAGGGGTCAGTGTTGGCACCCTTGTTGTTCATTATGAGCGGTGTGCCACAGGGGTCAGTGTTGGCACCCTTGTTGTTCATTATGAGCGGTGTGTCACAGGGGTCAGTGTTGGCACCCTTGTTGTTCATTATGAGCGGTGTGTCACAGGGGTCAGTGTTGGCACCCTTGTTCATTACGAGCGGTGTGCCACAGGGGTCAGTGTTAGCACCCTTGTTGTTCATTACGAGCGGTGCCACAGGGGTCAGTGTTGGCACCCTTGTTCATTACGAGCGGTGTGCCACAGGGGTCAGTGTTGGCACCCTTGTTGTTCATTATGAGCGGTGTGCCACAGGGGTCAGTGTTAGCACCCTTGTTGTTCATTACGAGCGGTGCCACAGGGGTCTGTGTTGGCACCCTTGTTCATTACGAGCGGTGTGCCACAGGGGTCAGTGTTGGCACCCTTGTTGTTCATTATGAGCGGTGTGCCACAGTGGTCAGTGTTGGCACCCTTGTTGTTCATTATGAGCGGTGTGCCACAGGGGTCAGTGTTGGCACCCTTGTTGTTCATTATGAGCGGTGTGTCACAGGGGTCAGTGTTGGCACCCTTGTTGTTCATTATGAGCGGTGTGCCACAGGGGTCAGTGTTGGCACCCTTGTTGTTCATTATGAGCGGTGTGTCACGGGGATCAGTGTTGGTACCCTGAGTGCCAACTGAGGTCTGCTACAGTGTTGTGTGCGAGTTAGACCTGCCTGGTATGAGCCAGTCGGTTTGTTACAGTGCTGGGTATGAGTTAGACCTGCCTAGCATGGACCAGTAGACCTACTGCAGTGTTGTGTGTGAGTTAGACCTGCCTGGTATGGGCCAGTAGACCTGCAGTATTCCTTTGTTCTTGTGTGTTTGATAAGGTCTCTCTCTCTCTCTCTCTCTCTCTCTCTCTCTCTCTCTCTCTCTCTCTCTCTCTCTCTCTCTCTCTCTCTCTCTCTCTCTCTCTCTCTCCTAGTTCTTAGAAAATATAAAGAAGAGAATAAATAAACTCAACTGATGAGGGAATATCTGACAGACTGCTGTCTATAGACGGATAAACTGTATATACACAGGGTGTAGACAGTGTATATACACAGGGTATAGACAGTGTTTACCTGGAGTTTGCCTGGAGAGGGTTCCGGGGGTCAACGCCCCCGCGGCCTGGTCTGTGACCAGGCCTTCTGGTGGATCAGAGCCTGATCAACCAGGCTGTTACTGCTGGCTGCACGCAAACCAACGTACGAGCCACAGCCCGGCTGGTCAGGAACTGACTTTAGGTGCTTGTCCAGTGCCAGCTTGAAGACTGCCAGGGGTCTGTTGGTAATCCCCCTTATGTATGCTGGGAGGCAGTTGAACAGTCTCGGGCCCCTGACACTTATTGTATGGTCTCTTAACGTGCTAGTGACACCCCTGCTTTTCATTGGGGGGATGTTGCATCGTCTGCCAAGTCTTTTGCTTTCGTTGTGAGTGATTTTTGTGTGCAAGTTCGGTACTAGTCCCTCTAGGATTTTCCAGGTGTATATAATCATGTATCTCTCCCTCCTGCGTTCCAGGGAATACAGGTTTAGGAACCTCAAGCGCTCCCAGTAATTGAGGTGTTTTATCTCCGTTATGCGCGCCGTGAAGGTTCTCTGTACATTTTCTAGGTCAGCAATTTCACCTGCCTTGAAAGGTGCTGTTAGTGTGCAGCAATATTCCAGCCTAGATAGAACAAGTGACCTGAAGAGTGTCATCATGGGCTTGGCCTCCCTAGTTTTGAAGGTTCTCATTATCCATCCTGTCATTTTTCTAGCAGATGCGATTGATACAATGTTATGGTCCTTGAAGGTGAGATCCTCCGACATGATCACTCCCAGGTCTTTGACGTTGGTGTTTCGCTCTATTTTGTGGCCAGAATTTGTTTTGTACTCTGATGAAGATTTAATTTCCTCATGTTTACCATATCTGAGTAATTGAAATTTCTCATCGTTGAACTTCATATTGTTTTCTGTAGCCCACTGAAAGATTTGGTTGATGTCCGCCTGGAGCCTTGCAGTGTCTGCAATGGAAGACACTGTCATGCAGATTCGGGTGTCATCTGCAAAGGAAGACACGGTGCTGTGGCTGACATCCTAGTCTATGTCGGATATGAGGATGAGGAACAAAATGGGAGCGAGTACTGTGCCTTGTGGAACAGAGCTTTTCACCGTAGCTGCCTCGGACTTTACTCTGTTGACTACTACTCTCTGTGTTCTGTTAGTGAGGAAATTATAGATCCATCGACCGACTTTTCCTGTTATTCCTTTAGCACGCATTTTGTGCGCTATTACGCCATGGTCACACTTGTCGAAGGCTTTTGCAAAGTCTGTATATATTACATCTGCATTCTTTTTGTCTTCTAGTGCATTTAGGACCTTGTCGTAGTGATCCAATAGTTGAGACAGACAGGAGCGACCTGTTCTAAACCCATGTTGCCACGGTTGTGTAATTTATGGGTATCTAGACAGGGTGTAGACACAGTGTATATACACAGGGTGTAGACACAGTGTATATACACAGGGTGTAGACACAGTGTATATACACAGGGTGTAGACACAGTGTATATACACAGGGTGTAGACACAGTGTATATACACAGGGTTTAGACACAGTGTATATACACAGGGTGTAGACACAGTGTATATACACAGGGTGTAGACACAGTTTATATACACAGGGTGTAGACAGTGTATATACACAGGGTGTAGACAGTGTATATACACAGGGTGTAGACAGTGTATATACACAGGGTGTAGACAGTGTATATACACAGGGTGTAGACAGTGTATATACACAGGGTGTAGACAGTGTATATACACAGGGTGTAGACAGTGTATATACACAGGGTGTAGACAGTGCATATACATAGGGTATAGATATAGTGAATATACACAGGGTGTAGACATTGTATATACACAGTGTAGACAGTATATATACATGTGCCGAATAGGTAAAACTTGCTATTTTGGCTTAAATAGCAACGCTCTTCTTGCCGAATAAGACAAGCGAAACAAACCATACCACGGGCGGGGATAGAACCCGCGGCCAGAGTGTCTCAAAACTCCAGACCGTCGCGTTAGCCACTGGACCAGCTAGCCACAATAAGGTTCGTCCAACTAGGTATATTTCTACACCATAGGAAGGTTAGCATAGGCCTCCACTGTGACCACAAATGCAAGTTTTTACAGACAAATCTTATTGTGGCTAGCTGGTCCAGTGGCTAACGCAACGGTTTGGAGTTCTGAGACTCTGATCGCGAGTTCTATTCCCGCCCGTGGTATGGTTTGTTTGCAATCGTGTCATGACGATTTCGCGGGTCAAGACAAGTGAAAATTTGTGTATGCAATAATTTCGCAAAATTCATTCTGAACCTAACGAGAAAAATATATTTCATTTTGTTTATTATTAAATTACTGTAAACTTATCTAAAATATATTTAGTTGCATTAAACTAAATTAAATTGTGCTAGTTATAATAAGGTCAGGTAAGTTTTCTAAGGTTCTTTTGGTACAAAATTATTAAGTTTTACATCAACATTAATGAAAAAAATATATCTTTAAACGTATAAGAGAAAATTTTAGAAAGGACTTAATTTTAAATGAGTTTTTGTTAATTGACCAGTTTTACCTGTTCTGCATATATATATATATATATATATATATATATATATATATATATATATATATATATATATATATATATATATATATATATATATATATATATATATATATATATGCAAAATAACCACTCTGAAAGAATAGAGAAATTCCAAGCGCTTTTGTGACTACTCACATTATCAAGTTCCTTGATAATGTGAGTAGTCACGAAAGCGCTTGGAATTTCTCTGTTCTTTCAGAGTGGTTATTTTGCATATTCTGAAATCACCTGTTTACTGTGATCTTATTGCATATATATGTATATATATATATATTATATATATATATATATATATATATATATATATATATATATATATATATATATATATATATATATATGTATATATATATTATAACAGAAGGTAGTAATATGTTTGGGTACAAGATATGATTATTTAGAGGAGTGTTAGAGAAGACACTGGTAGGTTGACTACAATAGCCTGGAGGTTATATATCATACTTGTGCTGTGTGTGTCATCACAGCTTAACACTGATGGATGAGAACTCTGGTAAACCCTTCTGGTAACAATCCTTCATACAGTTGGCAAGGCTCTGCCATTCACTTTATTACTTTCTTCCACTCTACGGTACCAGAGGATTTCATCTTCCCGTTGCTGGGTTGGTAGCGTGCTCAGCTCACACATTGTGTCCGTGGTTCGATCCCCGGTACGGGTGGAAATAATAGGCGTGTTTCCTTACACCTGCTGCCACTATTCCCCTATCTATAAGTAGGTACCTAGGTGTTAGCTGACTGGTGTGCGTCACATCCTGGGGACAAGCCGAACCTAACTTGCCCGAAATGCTCTGCGTAATCATAGCTGGTGTCAGCTATGGTCTTTATAAGTTGTACCATGTACTTATAGAAATAATTACTATATTATGATTATTATTATTATTATTATTAAGTTGTGGGTTCAGGGTTATCAGGGGGTTCAGGGGTCTGGTTATCAGGGTTTAATATGCCAGATTATATTAAGTATTGTTTAATTTCGATATGCTCAGGTAAGGTACAACCTTCAACTGAACGTTGCCAGGTAACGTACGATCTTCAGTCGTACGTTGTTAGATAAAATACAGTCTTCAGCCGTATGTGGTCAGGTAACGTGTTCTGTAACCGTGCGAGGTCAGGTACTGCAGTTTTCATCCGTGCGAGGTCAGGTACTGCAGTTTTCATCCGTGCGAGGTCAGGTACTGCAGTTTTCATCCGTGCGAGGTCAGGTACTGCAGTTTTCATCCGTGCGAGGTCAGGTACTGCAGTTTTCATCCGTGCGAGGTCAGGTACTGCAGTTTTCATCCGTGCGAGGTCAGGTACTGCAGTTTTCATCCGTGCGAGGTCAGGTACCGCAGTTTTCATCCGTGCGAGGTCAGGTAACGTACAGATCTTTAATCGTACGTAGTCAGTTAACGTACAAATCTTCAACCGTACGTGACTGAAAATACTACTGATTTATGAGTGAGTATGCAGTGAGAAGTGATTAGTGCGACTTGTCCACTTCTTTAGTGGGTCGCGACCCACCGCTTGAGAAACAATGGATTAAAATATGTAATTGCAATCCCATATTTAATCATACTCAAGTATACCAGGAGAACGGCTGCTATACTTAGCCAAATATATCAAAGAAACATTAATATTAATCACTCGTGGTGCGAAAATAGACTGGTATTTAGGATTTACAAAGTGGAGGTATTAAGTGCTATACGTGTTGATAATAAGATATGTAAAGGAAGCAAGAGAGGTTGACATGAGTGTTGTAATGTAGCAAGAGTGGTTGACATGAGTGTTATAATGTAGCAAGAGTGGTTGACATGAGTGTTGTAATATAGCAAGAGTGGTTGACATGAGTGTTGTAATATAGCAAGAGTGGTTGACATGAGTGTTGTAATGTAGCAAGAGAGGTTGACATGAGTGTTGTAATATAGCAAGAGTGGTTGACATGAGTGTTGTAATGTAGCAAGAGAGGTTGACATGAGTGTTGTAATATAGCAAGAGTGGTTGACATGAGTGTTGTAATGTAGCAAGAGAGGTTGACATGAGTGTTGTAATATAGCAAGAGTGGTTGACATGAGTGTTGTAATGTAGCAAGAGAGGTTGACATGAGTGTTGTAATATAGCAAGAGTGGTTGACATGAGTGTTGTAATGTAGCAAGAGAGGTTGACATGAGTGTTGTAATATAGCAAGAGTGGTTGACATGAGTGTTGTAATGTAGCAAGAGAGGTTGACATGAGTGTTGTAATATAGCAAGAGTGGTTGACATGAGTGTTGTAATGTAGCAAGAGAGGTTGACATGAGTGTTGTAATATAGCAAGAGAGGTTGACATGAGTGTTGTAATGTAGCAAGAGAGGTTGACATGAGTGTCGTAATATAGCAAGAGAGGTTGACATGAGTGATGTAATGTAGCAAGAGAGGTTGACATTAGTGTTGTAATGTAGCAAGAGTGGTTGACATGAGTGTTGTAATGTAGCAAGAGAGGTTGACATGAGTGATGTAATATAGCAAGACTGGTTGACATGAGTGTTGTAATGTAGCAAGAGAGGTTGACATGAGTGTTGTAATGTAGCAAGAGAGGTTGACATGAGTGTTGTAATGTAGCAAAAGAGGTTGACATGAGTGTTGTAATGTAGCAAGAGAGGTTGACATGAGTGTTATAATGTAGCAAGAGTGGTTGACATGAGTGATGTAATGTAGCAAGAGAGGTTGACATGAGTGTTGTAATGTAGCAAGAGAGGTTGACATGAGTGTTGTAATGTAGCAAGAGAGGTTGACATGAGTGTTGTAATGTAGCAAGAGAGGTTGACATGAGTGTTGTAAATGTAGCAAGAGTGGTTGACATGAGTGTTGTAATGTAGCAAGAGAGGTTGACATGAGTGTTGTAATATAGCAAGAGAGGTTGACATGAGTGTTGTAATGTAGCAAGAGAGGTTGACATGAGTGATGTAATATAGCAAGAGAGGTTGACATGAGTGTTGTAATGTAGCAAGAGAGGTTGACATGAGTGTTGTAATATAGCAAGAGAGGTTGACATGAGTGTTGTAATATAGCAAGAGAGGTTGACATGAGTGTTGTAATATAGCAAGAGAGGTTGACATGAGTGATGTAATATAGCAAGAGGTTGACATGAGTGTTGTAATGTAGCAAGAGAGGTTGACATGAGTGTTGTAATGTAGCAAGAGAGGTTGACATGAGTGTTGTAATATAGCAAGAGAGGTTGACATGAGTGTTGTAATATAGCAAGAGAGGTTGACATGAGTGTTGTAATATAGCAAGAGAGGTTGACATGAGTGTTGTAATATAGCAAGAGAGGTTGACATGAGTGTTGTAATATAGCAAGAGAGGTTGACATGAGTGTTGTAATATAGCAAGAGAGGTTGACATGAGTGATGTAATATAGCAAGAGAGGTTGACATGAGTGTTGTAATATAGCAAGAGAGGTTGACATGAGTGATGTAATATAGCAAGAGAGGTTGACATGAGTGTTGTAATATAGCAAGAGAGGTTGACATGAGTGTTGTAATATAGCAAGAGAGGTTGACATGAGTGTTGTAATATAGCAAGAGAGGTTGACATGAGTGATGTAATATAGCAAGAGAGGTTGACATGAGTGTTGTAATATAGCAAGAGAGGTTGACATGAGTGATGTAATATAGCAAGAGAGGTTGACATGAGTGTTGTAATATAGCAAGAGAGGTTGACATGAGTGTTGTAATATAGCAAGAGAGGTTGACATGAGTGTTGTGTTGTCTGAGGCGATATTTTATTGTAATCTGCCTGATACATGTTCAGTGGTTATACGTTATGTACTCGACTAGTTGACACATGTATTACAGAAGTCGTACTCACCTATTTGTACTCACCTATTTGTGGTTGCAGGGGTCGAGTCCTAGCTCCTGGCCCCGCCTCTTCACCGATTGCTACTGGGCCCTCTCTCTCCCCGCTCCATGAGCTTTATCAAACCTCGTCTTAAAACTGTGTATGGTTCCTGCCTCCACTACGTCATTTTCTAGGCTATTCCACTGCCTTACAACTCTATGACTGAAGAAATACTTCCTACTATCTCTCTGACTCATTTGTGTCTTCAACTTCCAATTGTGGCCTCTTGTTTCTGTGTCCCCTCCCTGGAACATCCTGTCTTTGTCCACCTTGTCTATTCCACGCAGTATTTTATATGTCGTTATCATGTCTCCCCTGACCCTCCTGTCCTCCAGTGTCGTCAGGCCGATTTCCTTTAATCTTTCTTCATAGGACATTCCCCTTAGCTCTGGAACTAACCTTGTCGCAAACTTTTGTACTTTCTCTAGTTTCTTGACGTGCTTTTTCAAGTGCGGGTTCCAAACAGGTGCTGCATACTCTAGTATGGGCCTGACATACACGGTGTACAGTGTCTTGAATGATTCCTTACTAAGGTATCGGAATGCTGTTCTCAGGTTTGCCAGGCGCCCATATGCTGCAGCAGTTATCTGATTGATGTGTGCTTCCGGAGACATGCTCGGTGTTATACTCACCCCAAGATCTTTCTCCTTGAGTGAGGTTTGCAGTCTTTGGCCACCTAGCCTATACTCTGTCTGTGGTCTTCTGTGCCCTTCCCCTATCTTCATGACTTTGCATTTGGCAGGATTAAATTCGAGAAGCCATTTGCTGGACCAGGTGTCCAGTCTGTCCAGGTCTCTTTGAAGTCCTGCCTGGTCCTCATCAGATTTAATTCTCCTCATTAACTTCACATCATCTGCAAACAGGGACACTTCTGAGACTAACCCTTCCGTCATGTCGTTCACATATACCAAAAATAGCACTGGTCCTAGGACCGACCCCTGTGGGACCCCGCTCGTCACAGGTGCCCACTGTGATACATCATTACGTACCATGACTCGTTGTTGCCTCCCTGTCAGGTATTCTCTGATCCATTGCAGTGCCCTTCCTGTTATATGCACCTGATGCTCTAGCTTCTGCACTAATCTCTTGTGAGGAACTGTGTCAAAGGCCTTCTTGCAGTCCAAGAAGATGCAATCAACCCACCCCTCTCTCTCTTGTCTTACTTCTGTTATTTTATCATAAAACTCCAGAAGGTTTGTGACAAAGGATTTGCCTTCCGTGAATCCGTGCTGGTTGGCATTTATACTCCTGTTCCGTTCCAGGTGCTCCACCACTCTCCTCCTGATAATCTTCTCCATAATTTTGCATACTATACACGTCAATGACACAGGTCTATAGTTTAGTGCCTCTTTTCTGTCTCCTTTTTTAAAAATGGGAACTACATTTGCCGTCTTCCATACCTCAGGTAGTTGCCCAGTTTCCAGTAATGTGTTGAAGATTGTGGTAAGTGGCATGCACAACATATCTGCTCCCTCTCTAAGGACCCACGGGGAGATGTTGTCCGGTCCCATTGCCTTTGAGGTATCGATGTCCCTTAGCAGTTTCTTCACCTCCTCCTCATCTGTATGTATGTCGTCCAACACTTGTTGGTGTATTCCTTGCTGGTGTCCCCATCTGGTCTGTTCCCCCAGAGTCCTTCCTGTCTCTACTGTAAATACTTCCTTAAATCTCGTGTTGAGCTCCTCGCATACCTCTTGATCGTTTCTTGTGAGTTCTCCACCTTCTTTCCTCAGCCTTATCACCTGGTCCTTGACTGTTGTCTTCCTCCTAATGTGGCTATACAGCAGTTTCGGGTCAGATTTGACTTTCGATGCTATGTCGTTTTCATACTGTCGCTGGGCCTCCCTCCTTATCTGTGCATACTCGTTTCTGGCTCTTCTACTAATCTCCTTGTTTTCCTGGGTCCTATGCCTCCTGTACCTTTTCCATTCTCTGTTGCACTTAGTTTTTGCCTCCCTACACCTTCGGGTAAACCAAGGACTCGTTTTGGTCTTCCTATTATTTCTGTTTCCCTTGGGAACAAAACTTTCCTCTGCCTCCTTGCACTTTGTTGCCACATATTCCATCATCTCGTTTACTGATTTTCCTACCATTTCTCTGTCCCACTGAACCTCCTGCAGGAAGTTTCTCATACCTGTGTAGTCCCCCCTTTTATAGTTTGGCCTGTCCCCTTCAGTTCCTGTTACCTTCTCCACTTGTAACTCTACTATATAGTCAAAACTCAGAACCACATGATCGCTAGCTCCAAGGGGCCTCTCGTAAGTGATGTCCTCAATGTCTGAACTGCTCAGGGTGAACACAAGATCCAGTCTTGCTGGCTCATCCTCCCCTCTCTCTCTGGTTGTGTCCCTGACATGTTGATGCATGAGGTTTTCAAGTACCACATCCATCATCTTGGCTCTCCATGTTTCGGGACCCCCATGTGGCTCCAGGTTTTCCCAGTCGATCTCCCTGTGGTTGAAATCGCCCATTACCAGTAACTTTGCTCTGCTCGAGTGAGCTCTTCTTGCCACCTCAGCCAGTGTGTCCACCATCACCCTGTTGTTTTCTTCGTACTCCTCTCTTGGCCTCCTGCAGTTCTGTGGTGGGTTATACATCACTCCAATGACTACTTTATGTTCTCCGGACTGAATTGTACCTACAATGTAGTCTCTTTCTCCAATCATGTCCATGCCTTCCATTTCCTCAAATCCCCATCGGTGTTTTATGAGCAGTGCAACCCCTCCTCCCCCTCTACTCCTCCTATCTTTCCTCAGGATCTGATATCCTGTTGGGAAGATTGTGTCTGTTATTGTCTCAGCGAGTTTTGTTTCTGTGACTGCTATGATGTCTGGGGATTCTTCACTGATTCTTTCATTCCACTCCTCATGTTTATTCGTTATTCCATCCGCGTTTGTGTGTGTGTGTGTGTGTGTGTGTGTGTGTGTAGGTCGAGGCTCGACTCCTGGTCCCTCCTCTTAGGCCACCTTGATTGGTATTACTGACTTCTGGCCACTTGATTTCCTCTAGAAGCTGTGTATTGCCTCCACCACTGCCTCACTCAAGTCATTCCACTTTCAACCAGCCTGAGACTAAAGAAATACTTCCTAACATCATTATGATTCAGCTTTGTCTTCAACTTCCACCTGTGTCACCTTGATACTGGTTCTCTTATCACTATGGTTCAGTGTCTTCCACCTGTGTCACCTTGATACTGGTTCTCTTACATCACTATGGGTCAACGTCTTCCATCTGTATCACCTTGATCCTGGTTCTCTTACATCACTATGGTTCAATGTCTTCCATCTGTGTCACCTTGATCCTGGTTCACGTACATCACTATGGTTCAGCGTCTTCCACCTGTGTCACCTTGATCCTGGTTCTTACATCACTATGGTTCAACGTCTTCCACTTGTCACCTTGATCCTGGTTCTCTTACATCACTATGGTTCAACATCTTCCACTTGTGTCACCTTGATCCTGGTTCTCTTACATCACTATGGTTCAGCGTCTTCCACCTGTGTCACCTTGATCCTGGTTCTCTTACATCACTATGGTTCAGCGTCTTCCACCTGTGTCACCTTGATCCTGGTTCTTACATCACTATGGTTCAACGTCTTCCACTTGTCACCTTGATCCTGGTTCTCTTACATCACTATGGTTCAGCGTCTTCCACCTGTGTCACCTTGATCCTGGTTCTCTTACATCACTATGGTTCAGCGTCTTCCACCTGTGTCACCTTGATCCTGGTTCTCTTACATCACTATGGTTCAGCGTCTTCCACTTGTGTCACCTTGATCCTGGTTCTCTTACATCACTATGGTTCAGCGTCTTCCACCTGTGTCACCTTGATCCTGGTTCTCTTACATCACTATGGTTCAGCGTCTTCCACCTGTGTCACCTTGATCCTGGTTCTCTTACATCACTATGGTTCAGCGTCTTCCACCTGTGTCACCTTGATCCTGGTTCTCTTAATTAATCCAAACTCTCTCTCCCTATCAGTTTCTCTTAACTTGTAGCTAGTAATCATGTCCTCACTTGTCCTCTCTAAGGTTATACCTCTGAACATCAAAATGGTATACAATACCGACAGGTTGTTAGGTAAGACACATATGCAACAGTTAGACAACTTTATTCCGAAACGTTTCGCCTACACAGTAGGCTTCTTCAGTCGAATACAGAAAGTAGGCAGGAACAGTAGAGATGTGAAGACGATGTAATCAGTCCATCACAGTAATTTAAGTCTCCGCACTGTCGCTTGATCTTCAGATAGTTCCTGACTATGGAACTGAACTTCTCCAGGCCGAGGGACTGACAACCTCAAATTCTACGACTTCAAGGGTGATGGACTGATTACATCGTCTTCACATCTCTACTGTTCCTGCCTACTTTCTGTATTCGACTGAAGAAGCCTACTGTGTAGGCGAAACGTTTCGGAATAAAGTTGTCTAACTGTTGCGTATGGGTTATACCTTTGCTATTGGGTCACAGTTATTTTTCCCCTTCTCTTAGAACCATGGAGATACACAAATAACCCGTACATAGAAGAGAGGAGCTTACGACAACGTTTCGGTCCGACTTGGACCCCAATGGAAATAAGTCACTCTGACTTTTTTGGGTTATCCCAGGTTCTCTACACATATGCTGCTATGTATGATAATTCTATGTAACTGTATTTGTGTATACCACAAACAGGCGAGTACAAACACTTGATTATACACACACATACACAAACGCCAAAACAGAACCAGCCGCATAAAAAACAGAATTGTGCCTGTTTTAGTTACCCATTGATATATGTTGCCTGGTCTCATTGCTTTCGTTATATCCTGATTTTGTAGTAGCCTCATCATCTCTCTCGTTGTGTTGATTCTGGTACCTTTTGGTACCAGAATCAACAAGCCCGGGTTCGATTCCCGGCGGGGTGGAAACATTTCGACACGTTCCCTTACACCTGTTGTCCTGTTCACCTAGCAGCGAATAGGTACCTGGGTGTTAGTGTACTGGTGTGGGGTCGCATCCTGGGGAACAAGATTAAGGACCACAATGGAAATAAGTTAGACAGTCCTTGATGACGCACTGACTTTCTTGGGTTATCCTGGGTGGCTAACCCTCCGGGGTTAAAAATCCGAACGAAATCTTATCTTAACCAGAGTCTCGGCCTTTTTGATAGTTTTTTTTTTACAATTTACAATATACAGACAGTATAATAACCTATGTGACATGTCAAGATATCTTATTAATGAAAATAAGATACCAGATATACTAAGCAAATTTCCTAAATTTGCTTGTAACAGATAAGTGAACTGTAGATATGTAGATATAAATCCATATGTATTCCTGTTAACCCTTCTTGGGGCCTATTTCCTGGGCCTTTTGTGTATCCATATGCTCTTGTGCTACCATCCACAGGATGGATATGGGCTGCACAGTAAACTAGCCACTACCATCTCACAGTGTATATGGGCTGCACAGTAAACTAGCCACTACCATCTCACAGTGTATATGGGCTGCACAGTAAACTAGCCACTACCATCCACAGGATGGATATGGGCTGCACAGTAAACTAGCCACTACCATCTCACAGTGTATATGGGCTGCACAGTAAACTAGCCACTACCATCCACAGGATGTATATGGGCTGCACAGTAAACTAGCCACTACCATCCACAGGATGTATATGGGCTGCACAGTAAACTAGCCACTACCATCCACAGGATGGATATGGGCTGCACAGTAAACTAGCCACTACCATCCACAGGATGTATATGGGCTGCACAGTAAACTAGCCACTACCATCCACAGGATGGATATGGGCTGCACAGTAAACTAGCCACTACCATCTCACAGTGTATATGGGCTGCACAGTAAACTAGCCACTACCATCTCACAGTGTATATGGGCTGCACAGTAAATTAGCCACTACCATCCACAGGATGGATATGGGCTGCACAGTAAACTAGCCACTACCATCTCACAGTGTATATGGGCTGCACAGTAAACTAGCCACTACCATCCACAGGATGTATATGGGCTGCACAGTAAACTAGCCACTACCATCCACAGGATGTATATGGGCTGCACAGTAAACTAGCCACTACCATCCACAGGATGTATATGGGCTGCACAGTAAACTAGCCACTACCATCCACAGGATGTATATGGGCTGCACAGTAAACTAGCCACTACCATCCACAGGATGTATATGGGCTGCACAGTAAACTAGCCACTACCATCCACAGGATGTATATGGGCTGCACAGTAAACTAGCCACTACCATCTCACAGTGTATATGGGCTGCACAGTAAACTAGCCACTACCATCCACAGGATGTATATGGGCTGCACAGTAAACTAGCCACTACCATCCACAGGATGGATATGGGCTGCACAGTAAACTAGCCACTACCATCCACAGGATGTATATGGGGTGCACAGTAAACTAGCCACTACCATCCACAGGATGTATATGGGCTGCACAGTAAACTAGCCACTACCGTCCACAGGATGGATATGGGCTGCACAGTAAACTAGCCACTACCGTCCACAGGATGGATATGGGCTGCACAGTAAACTAGCCACTACCGTCCACAGGATGGATATGGGCTGCACAGTAAACTAGCCACTACCGTCCACAGGATGCCACCCACACCAGTTGACTAACACCCAGTTACCTGACGACTGCTAGGTGAACAGTGACAGCAGGTGTAAGGTGACTAACACCCAGGTACCTACTTACTGCTGGGTGAACATGGACAGCAGATGTAAGGCAACTAACATCCAGGTACCTACTTCTAGATGAACATGGACAGCAGGTGTAAGGATACATATCTGGAGGGGGAACTGAACCAGACACTGTGTACTCACCTGATTGTGGTTGCAGGGGTCGAGACTCGGCTCCTGGCCCCGCCTCTTCACTGATCGCTACTAGGTCCTATCCCTCTCTGCTTCCTGAGCTTTGTCATACCTCTTCTTAAAACTATGTATGGTTCCTGCCTCCACTTCTTCACTTGCTAGGCTATTTCACTTCCTGACGACTCTATAACTGAAGAAATAAAGTATCTTGTATGTCGTTATCATGTCTCCCCTGACCCTTCTGTTCTCCAGTGTCGTCAGTCCGATTTCCCTCAACCTTTCCTCGTACGACATTCGTGTGTGTGTGTGTGTATGAGTGTGTGTGTGTGTGTGTGTGTGTGTGTGTGTGTGTGTACTCACCTAATTGTGGTTGCAGGGGTCGAGACTCAGCTCCTGGCCCCGCCTCTTCACTGATCGCTACTGGGTCCTCTCTCTGCTTCCTGAGCTTTGTCATACCTCTTCTTAAAACTATGTATGGTTCCTGCCTCCACTACTTCACTTGCTAGGCTATTCCACTTGCTGACAACTCTATGACTGAAGAAATACTTCCTAACGTCCCTGTGACTCGTCTGAGTCTTCAGCTTCCAGTTGTGACCCCTTGTCCCTGTGTCCCCTCTCTGGAACATCCTATCTCTGTCCACCTTGTCTATTCCCCGCAGTATCTTGTATGTCGTTATCATGTCTCCCCTGACCCTTCTGTCCTCCAGTGTCGTCAGTCCGATTTCCCTTAACCTTTCCTCGTACGACATTCCCTTGAGCTCTGGGACTAGCCTTGTTGCAAACCTTTGTACTTTCTCTAGCTTCTTGACGTGCTTGACCAGGTGTGGGTTCCAGACTGGTGCTGCACACTCCAGTATGGGCCTAACATACACAGTGTACAGTGTCTTGAACGATTCCTTATTAAGGTATCGGAACGCTATTCTCAGGTTTGCCAGGCGCCCGTATGCTGCAGCAGTTATTTGGTTGATGTGTGCCTCTGGTGATGTGCTCGGTGTTATGGTCACCCCAAGGTCTTTCTCCCTGAGTGAGGTCTGTAGTCTTTGTCCACCTAGCCTTTACTCTGTCTGCGGTCTTCTTTGCCCCTCCCCAATCTTCATGACTTTGCATTTGGCTGGATTGAATTCGAGAAGCCAGTTACTGGACCACATGTCCAGCCTGTCCAGGTCTCTTTGCAGTCCTGCCTCATCCTCGTCCGATTTAATTCTTCTCATCAACTTCACGTCATCTGCGAACAGGGACACTTCAGAGTCTATTCCTTCCATCATGTCGTTCACATATATCAAAAATAGCACTGGTCCTAGAACTGACCCCTGTGGGATCCCGCTCGTAACAGGCACCCACTGTGATACCTCTTCACGTACCATGACTCGTTGCTGCCTCCCTGCCAGGTATTCCCATATCCATTGCAGTGCCCTCCCTTTTACATGCGCCTGATCCTCCAGCTTCTGCACTAATCTCTTGTGGGGAACTGTGTCAAAGGCCTTCCTGCAGTCTAGGAAAACGCAGTCTACCCACCCCTCTCTCTCGTGTCTTACTTCTGTTACCTTGTCATAAAACTCCAGGAGGTTTGTGGTACAGGATTTGCCTTCCATGAACCTATGCTGGTTTTCATTTATAATCTTGTTCCTTTCCAGGTGTTCGACCACTCTCCTCCTGATAATCTTCTCCATGACTTTGCACACAATACATGTCAGAGACACAGGTCTGTAGTTTAGTGCCTCGTTTCTGTTTCCTTTCTTAAATATGGGGACTACATTAGCTGTCTTCCATTTCTCAGGTAGTTGCCCAGTTTCAAGGGATGTGTTGAAGATTGTGGTTAGAGGCACGCACAGCATCTCTGCTCCTTCTCTAAGGACCCATGGGGAGATGTTGTCCGGTCCCATCGCCTTTGAGGTGTCAAGGTCACTTAAGAGCTTCTTCACCTCCTCCTCAGTTGTTCGTATGTCATCCAACACTTGTTGGTGTGTGTGTGTGTGTGTGTGTGTGTGTGTGTGTGTGTGTGTGTGTGTGTGTGTGTGTGTGTGTGTGTATGTGTGTGTATGTGTATGTGTGTGTATGTGTGTGTATGTGTGTGTGTGTGTGTGTATGTATGTGTATGTGTGTGTGTGTGTGTGTGTGTGTGTGTGTGTGTGTGTATGTGTGTGTGTGTGTGTTGGCAATAGAGAACAATTAAAGGCGCACATGGTAACCGGAAATAAGGTCTGGCTGAAGCTATATATAAAGCCGGAAGTTTGAGGGTTGCCAGAATTTCCTAGTCTTTGCCAGGAATTATCTCGCCCCATTGATATGAATCTAACCCATGTTGTCATTACCATCTGTTGTCTCCCTTGACACCGATAAAAGGCTCTTGATCCAAAGAATTGAAGGTATCCTTTGTATAGAACTTGCAAGTCACCCTCTCCACCAGGTGTTACACGACTCTTGGTTTGGAAAAAATCACAGGTGTACTCCAGGTACCTTATTTAATTATAATTTATTTTAACTCCAGTAGTTTAGCATTATTTGTAACCTGTTCTGTTAAATCTATTTTATTTAACATTTCAAGTTATTCAGTATTACTTAGTATAATTATGTTACTGGAACGACACAAGAGAGACGCTCCAGATATGAACGATCAAGGTTACAGGACCCAAAAGTCTCCAGTAAAACGTATATAAAAAATGGTTATAACTATGCCCCTATTTTTTAAAGGGGTGGAGGGGTAAGCCAGCGGAAGGCCTCGGTCAGATGACCAAAAGCTGAGACCCGCGTCAGGAACCACTTGTCCTGTTTCCTGAGGAACCTACCTAACCTAGTAAGACATCCCAATGTTTACATGTTAATTTTTCCAATAAATTTTCGGTATCACAGACCATTTTTATCCCTTTAATTTTATTACTGTCTATAGGTGCCCCGGTGGCCTGGTGGCTACAGCTCCCGCTTCACACACGGAGGGCCCGGGTTCGATTCCCGGCGGGTGGAAACATTCCGACACGTTTCCTTACACCTGTTGTCCTGTTCACCTAGCAGCAAATAGGTACCTGGGTGTTAGTCGACTGGTGTGGGTCGCATCCTGGGGGACAAGATTAAGGACCACAATGGAAATAAGTTAGACAGTCCTCGATGACGCACTGACTTTCTTGGGTTATCCTGGGTAGCTAACCCTCCGGGGTTAAAAATCCGAACGAAATCTTATCTTATCTTATCTTACTACACGAAAGTTAGTAAGAGACTAGGTGACCATCACCATTTAATGGCAATAATTATAATCGTAATTTTTATAGTGGTGAAGTGGTAAGCCATTTGAAGGCGTCGGTCATACAGGAGTATACCCGGAAGGGATTTCGGGGGTCCACGCCCCCGGGGCTCGGTCTGAGACCAGGCCTCGTGGTGGATCAGGGTCTGATTAACCAGGGTGTTACTGCTGGCCGCACGTAAACTGACGTACGAACCACAGCCCGGCTGGTCAGGTACTGACTTCAGGTGACTGTCCAGTGCCTTCTTGAAGACAACCAGGGGTCTTGAAGACAACCAGGGGTCTTGAAGACAACCAGGGGTCTTGAAGACAACCAGGGGTCTTGAAGACAGCCAAGGGTCTGGAAGACAGCCAGGGTCTTGAAGACAACTAGGGGTCTTGAAGACAACCAGGGGTTTTGAAGACAACCAGGGGTCTTGAAGACAACCAGGGGTCTTGAAGACAACCAGGGGTCTCGAAGACAACCAGGGGTCTTGAAGACAACCAGGGGTCTCGAAGACAGCCAGGGGTCTTGAAGACAGCCAAGGGTCTTGAAGACAGCCAGGGTCTTGAAGACAACTAGGGGTCTTGAAAACAACCAGGGGTTTTGAAGACAACCAGGGGTTTTGAAGACAACCAGGGGTTTTGAAGATAACCAGGGGTTTGATGACAACCAGGGGTCTTGAAGACAACCAGGGGTCTTGAAGACAACCAGGGGTCTATTGGTAATCCCCCTTATGTATGCTGGGAGGCAGTTGAACAGTCTTGAAACGTTTGTTCAATTTCCTGACAAAGCTGACCTAACATAACCCAAGACACTAGGTGCAGCGGTGACTCCAGGCTTGGCTTTTTTGGTTTTCCTGTCCTATTGCCGCAATCCAAACATTTGAGTGGAGATGACCAGGCTGGGTGGGTCGTTGGTCTAATCCGGGGGGGGGGGGGGGGCCATGGACCTGCGCCGCTTGGATCAGTAGGCCTGTTGCAGTGTTCCTTCTTTCTTCTGGTGGCCTGGTGGCTAAAGCTCCCGCTTCACACACGGAGGGCCCGGGTTCGATTCCCGGCGGGTGGAAATTCCGACAAGTTTCCTTACACC
>NC_091380.1:6084842-6112342 GCF_038502225.1 Cherax quadricarinatus
TTCTCAGAATACGGAGGGAACGTGAATACGAAAAAAAAAAAAAATTCTGAAAAACTAATCAGTTAATAACAGACAGTTGACAATTTACTTCATCTCGGACATCTAGTTATACAGACTATGTACATTTAAACCCAATTCTGCGAGGGTGAGGTTTACATATGCAGAATGGTTATCATCTCAGGGAGGATCGAATTCCTCTACAATGGCTAACACATGCCTTGACTGAGGGAGATTTGAATGAGGATCTACATAAGATACTTGTGGGTTTCTCAGTACTTGTCGAGTACGCAAGGAGTAACGACATTCAGGTTGGTTATCTGACTGAGTATTTGAGGTAGAGGGTACAGAGTCAAGAGGATTTTCAGCATCTGTCACATTAGTCTGGGTAGCAATATCATCAACATCGCATACTAATTTCATATGATCTAAATGCGATTCTTTGTACTTGCCAGTACTAATTTCTCTAACCTTATACTTATTACCAGAGATATGTTCTACAACTCAATAAGGTCCGACAAACTTTTGATCGAGCTTAGGCATTTCGGATGTTTTGTTGAAATTTGTCAGCATTACTCTTGAACCTACTTTGACTTTTGACGGCTTAGCACGGCTATTAGTTACTCTAGTAAATTCTGCTGTTGATTTATGAAGTGTTTCACGGATTCTTCTAAAAACACTCTGAGCCATGCTGGTACGAGTTGCTACGAAATCATCAGGGTTGTAATTAGGTTTCGGAGTGGAATATAACAACTCATAGGGTAAACGCTTGTCTACACCATACAATGCATAATGTGGAGTATCACCTATGGAAGCATTGTAAGCAGAATTTATGGCACATTGGACATCTGGTATGACTTCATCCCAAGTTTCACTATTGGGGTTGATAGTGGCTCTCAGGACATCAAGTACTTTCTTATTGGTTCGTTCCGCTAACCCATTGCTGGCAGGATGATGAGGAACAATGGTGGATTTAGAGATCTTGTACAAGGTGCACAAATTTTCAAGAATCTCATTACAGAATTCACCTCCATTATCTGTTACTAGGGACTTAGGGGTGGTATGCCTGCAGATAATGCGTTCTTTAAACGCTTTAGCTACTGTCTCGGCAGTCTTATCTGCAATAGGAACTAACTCACAATATCTGGTGAAATGGTCTACCATAACACACAGATGCTTGTTGCCTTGGAGGGAACAATTAAAATTGGTTAACAAGAAGTAGCAAGACGTACCTGAAACCTTGCATGTTTATGAGACAGAAAAATGGACACTAGTAATCCTACCATCATGTAAAACAATTACAGGATTTCATTTTACACTCACTTGGCAGGACGGTAGTACCTCCCTGGGTGGTTGCTGTCTACCAACCTACTACCACAGGATGGTAGTACCTCCCTGGGAGGTTGCTGTCTACCAACCTACTACCACAGGATGGTAGTACCTCCCTGGGTGGTTGCTGTCTACCAACCTACTACCACAGGATGATAGTACCTCCCTGGGTGGTTGTTGTCTACCAACCTACTACCACAGGACGGTAGTACCTCCCTGGGAGGTTGCTGTCTACCAACCTACTACCACAGGATGGTAGTACCTCCCTGGGAGGTTGTTGTCTACCAACCTACTACCACAGGATGGTAGTACCTCCCTGGGAGGTTGCTGTCTACCAACCTACTACCACAGGATGGTAGTACCTCCCTGGGAGGTTGTCTACCAACCTACTACCACAGGATGGTAGTACCTCCCTGGGAGGTTGCTGTCTACCAACCTACTACCACAGGATGGTAGTACCTCCCTGGGAGGTTGCTGTCTACCAACCTACTACCACAGGATGGTAGTACCTCCCTGGGAGGTTGCTGTCTACCAACCTACTACCACAGGATGATAGTACCTCCCTGGGTGGTTGTTGTCTACCAACCTACTACCACAGGATGGTAGTACCTCCCTGGGTGGTTGTTGTCTACCAACCTACTACCACAGGACGGTAGTACCTCCCTGGGTGGTTGCTGTCTACCAACCTACTACCACAGGATGGTAGTACCTCCCTGGGTGGTTGTTGTCTACCAACCTACTACCACAGGACGGTAGTACCTCCCTGGGTGGTTGCTGTCTACCAACCTACTACCACAGGATGGTAGTACCTCCCTGGGTGGTTGTTGTCTACCAACCTACTACCACAGGATGGTAGTACCTCCCTGGGTGGTTGCTGTCTACCAACCTACTACCACAGGACAGTAGTACCTCCCTGGGTGGTTGTTGTCTACCAACCTACTACCACAGGATGGTAGTACCTCCCTGGGTGGTTGCTGTCTACCAACCTACTACCACAGGATGGTAGTACCTCCCTGGGTGGTTGTTGTCTACCAACCTACTACCACAGGATGGTAGTACCTCCCTGGGTGGTTGGTGTCTACCAACCTACTTCCACAGGATGGTAGTACCTCCATGGGTGGTTGGTGTCTACCAACCTACTACCACAGGATGGTAGTACCTCCCTGGGTGGTTGCTGTCTACCAACCTACTACCACAGGACGGTAGTACCTCCCTGGGTGGTTGTTGTCTACCAACCTACTACCACAGGATGGTAGTACCTCCCTGGGTGGTTGCTGTCTACCAACCTACTACCACAGGACAGTAGTACCTCCCTGGGTGGTTGTTGTCTACCAACCTACTACCACAGGATGGTAGTACCTCCCTGGGTGGTTGTTGTCTACCAACCTACTACCACAGGATGGTAGTACCTCCCTGGGTGGTTGCTGTCTACCAACCTACTACCACAGGACAGTAGTACCTCCCTGGGTGGTTGTTGTCTACCAACCTACTACCACAGGATGGTAGTACCTCCCTGGGTGGTTGTTGTCTACCAACCTACTACCACAGGATGGTAGTACCTCCCTGGGTGGTTGTTGTCTACCAACCTACTACCACAGGATGGTAGTACCTCCCTGGGTGGTTGTTGTCTACCAACCTACTAACACAGGATGGTAGTACCTCCCTGGATGGTTGCTGTCTACCAACCTACTACCACAGGATGGTAGTACCTCCCTGGGTGGTTGTTGTCTACCAACCTACTACCACAGGATGGTAGTACCTCCCTGGGTGGTTGCTGTCTACCAACCTACTACCACAGGATGGTAGTACCTCCCTGGGTGGTTGCTGTCTACCAACCAACTACCACAGGATGGTAGTACCTCCCTGGGCGGTTGTTGTCTACCAACCTACTACCACAGGACGATAGTACCTCCCTGTGTGGTTGTCTACCAACCTACTACCACAGGATGGTAGTACCTCCCTGGGTGGTTGCTGTCTACCAACCTACTACCACAGGATGGTAGTACCTCCCTGGGTGGTTGTTGTCTACCAATCTACTACCACAGAACCGTAGTACCTCCCTGGGCGGTTGCTGTCTACCAACCTACTACCACAGGATGGTAGTACCTCCCTGGGTGGTTGTTGTCTACCAACCTACTACCACAGGACGGTAGTACCTCCCTGGGTGGGTGTTGTCTACCAAGCTACTACCACAGGATGGTAGTACCTCCCTGGGTGGTTGTTGTCTACCAACCTACTACCACAGGACGGTAGTACCTCCCTGGGTGGTTGTCTACCAACCTACTACCACAGGACGGTAGTACCTCCCTGGGTGGTTGCTGTCTACCAACCTACTACCACAGGACGGTAGTACCTCCCTGGGTGGTTGCTGTCTACCAACCTACTGCCAAAGGACGGTAGTACCTCCCTGGGTGGTTGTTGTCTACCAACCTACTACCACAGGACGGTAGTACCTCCCTGGGTGGTTGCTGTCTACCAACCTACTACCACAGGACGGTAGTACCTCCCTGGGTGGTTGTTGTCTACCAAACTACTACCACAGGATGGTAGTACCTCCCTGGGTGGTTGTTGTCTACCAACCTACTACCTCAGGACGGTAGTACCTCCCTGGGTGGTTGCTGTCTACCAACCTACTACCACAGGACGGTAGTACCTCCCTGGGTGGTTGTTGTCTACCAACCTACTACCACAGGATGGTAGTACCTACCTGGGTGGTTGTCTACCAACCTACTGCCACAGGACGGTAGTACCTACCTGGGTGGTTGCTGTCTACCAACCTACTACCACAGGACGGTAGTACCTCCCTGGGTGGTTGTCTACCAACCTACTGCCACAGGACGGTAGTACCTCCCTGGGTGATTGCTGTCTACCAACCTACTACCACAGGACGGTAGTACCTCCCTGGGTGGTTGCTGTCTACCAACCTACTGCCAAAGGACGGTAGTACCTCCCTGGGTTGTTGTTGTCTACCAACCTACTACCACAGGACGGTAGTACCTCCCTGGGTGGTTGCTGTCTACCAACCTACTACCACAGGACGGTAGTACCTCCCTGGGTGGTTGTTGTCTACCAACCTACTACCACAGGATGGTAGTACCTCCCTGGGTGGTTGTTGTCTACCAACCTACTACCACAGGACGGTAGTACCTCCCTGGGTGGTTGCTGTCTACCAACCTACTACCACAGGACGGTAGTACCTCCCTGGGTGGTTGTTGTCTACCAACCTACTACCACAGGATGGTAGTACCTACCTGGGTGGTTGTCTACCAACCTACTGCCACAGGACGGTAGTACCTACCTGGGTGGTTGCTGTCTACCAACCTACTACCACAGGACGGTAGTACCTCCCTGGGTGGTTGTTGTCTACCAACCTATTACCACAGGACGGTAGTACCTCCCTGGGTGGTTGCTGTTAACCAACCTACTTCCACAGGATGGTAGTACCTCCCTGGGTGGTTGCTGTCTACCAACCTACTACCACAGGACGGTAGTACCTCCCTGGGTGGTTGTCTACCAACCTACTACCACAGGATGGTAGTACCTCCCTGGGTGGTTGCTGTCTACCAACCTACTGCCACAGGACGGTAGTACCTACCTGGGTGGTTGCTGTCTACCAACCTACTACCACAGGACGGTAGTACCTCCCTGGGTGGTTGTCTACCAACCTACTGCCACAGGATGGTAGTACCTCCCTGGGTGGTTGCTGTCTACCAACCTACTACCACAGGACGGTAGTACCTCCCTGGGTGGTTGTTGTCTACCAACCTACTACCACAGGACGGTAATACCTCCCTGGGTGGTTGCTGTCTACCAACCTACTGCCACAGGACGGTAGTACCTACCTGGGTGGTTGCTGTCTACCAACCTACTACCACAGGACGGTAGTACCTCCCTGGGTGGTTGTTGTCTACCAACCTACTACCACAGGACGGTAGTACCTCCCTGGGTGGTTGTTGTCTACCAACCTACTGCCACAGGACGGTAGTACCTACCTGGGTGGTTGCTGTCTACCAACCTACTACCACAGGACGGTAGTACCTCCCTGGGTGGTTGTTGTCTACCAACCTACTACCACAGGACGGTAGTACCTCCCTGGGTGGTTGCTGTCTACCAACCTACTACCACAGGACGGTAGTACCTCCCTGGGTGGTTGTTGTCTACCAACCTATTACCTAGGATATATATAATCCACAAAGTACATGATACAACTTATACATAGAGATACACACCTCTCAGTGTATATCTCTGTGTATGAACACTGCTTACCTGGAGTTTACCTGGAGAGAGTTCCGGGGGTCAACGCCCCCGCGGCCCGGTCTGTGACCAGGCCTCCTGGTGGATCAGAGCCTGATCAACCAGGCTGTTGCTGCTGGCTGCACGCAAACCAACGTACGAGCCACAGCCCGGCTGATCAGGAACTGACATTAGGTGCTTGTCCAGTGCCAGCTTGAACACTGCCAGGGGTCTGTTGGTAATCCCCCTTATGTGTGCTGGGAGGCAGTTGAACAGTCTCGGGCCCCTGACACTTATTGTATGGTCTCTTAACGTGCTAGTGACACCCCTGCTTTTCATTGGGGGGATGGTGCATCGTCTGCCAAGTCTTTTGCTTTCGTAGTGAGTGATTTTCGTGTGCAAGTTCGGTACTAGTCCCTCTAGGATTTTCCAGGTGTCTATAATCATGTATCTCTCCCTCCTGCGTTCCAGGGAATACAGGTTTAGGAACCTCAAGCGCTCCCAATAATTGAGGTGTTTTATCTCCGTTATGCGCGCCGTGAAGGTTCTCTGTACATTTTCTAGGTCGGCAATTTCGCCTGCCTTGAAAGGTGCTGTTAGTGTGCAGCAATATTCCAGCCTAGATAGAACAAGTGACCTGAAGAGTGTCATCATGGGCTTGGCCTCCCTAGTTTTGAAGGTTCTCATTATCCATCCTGTCATTTTTCTAGCAGATGCGATTGATACAATGTTATGGTCCTTGAAGGCGAGATCCTCCGACATGATCACTCCCAGGTCTTTGATGTTGGTGTTTCGCTCTATTTTGTGGCCAGAATTTGTTTTGTACTCTGATGAAGATTTAATTTCCTCATGTTTACCATATCTGAGTAATTGAAATTTCTCATCGTTGAACTTCATATTATTTTCTGCAGCCCACTGAAAGATTTGGTTGATGTCCGCCTGGAGCTTTGCAGTGTCTGCAATGGAAGACACTGTCATGCAGATTCGGGTGTCATCTGCAAAGGAAGACACAGTGCTGTGGCTGACATCCTTGTCTATGTCGGATATGAGGATGAGGAACAAGATGGGAGCGAGTACTGTGCCTTGTGGAACAGAGCTTTTCACCGTAGCTGCCTCGGACTTTACTCTGTTGACGACTACTCTCGGTGTTCTGTTAGTGAGGAAATTATAGATCCATCGACCGACTTTTCCTGTTATTCCTTTAGCACGCATTTTGTGCGCTATTACGCCATGGTCACACTTGTCGAAGGCTTTTGCAAAGTCTGTATATATTACATCTGCATTCTTTTTGTCTTCTAGTGCATTTAGGACCTTGTCGTAGTGATCCAATAGTTGAGACAGACAGGAGCGACCTGTTCTAAATCCATGTTGCCCTGGGTTGTGTAACTGATGGGTTTCTAGATGGGTGGTGATCTTGCTTCTTAGGACCCTTTCAAAGATTTTTATGATATGGGATGTTAGTGCTATTGGTCTGTAGTTCTTTGCTGTTGCTTTACTGCCCCCTTTGTGGAGTGGGGCTATGTCTGTTGTTTTTAGTAACTGTGGGACGACCCCCGTGTCCATGCTCCCTCTCCATAGGATGGAAAAGGCTCGTGATAGGGGCTTCTTGCAGTTCTTGATGAACACAGAGTTCCATGAGTCTGGCCCTGGGGCAGAGTGCATGGGCATGTCATTTATCGCCTGTTCGAAGTCATTTGGCGTCAGGATAACATCGGATAGGCTTGTGTTAATCAAATTTTGTGGCTCTCTCATAAAAAATTAATTTTGATCTTCGACTCTCAGTCTGGTTTACATTAATCACTATTCTAGTTATTAAAGTATTTTCGACTAGTGATAGGTTACCAAATAGACTTAATGATCCTTATGTAGTAGACAGGCTTGAAACCCCATTAACCAGCTTTAGGGCTGATGCATAATTTAAAATAATCAGTAGTATTACATAAGGTGGAATTGAATCTAGAATAACCTAGTAAATAAGGTGGAATTGAATCTAGAATAACCTAGTAAATAAGGTGGAATTGAATCTAGAATAACCTTTTAAATAAGGTGGAATTGAATCTAGAATAACCTAGTAAAGGCAAGTAAAGTGATTTATTTCCACTGGAGTCTAGGGAAAAATTTATTATTATTATTATTATTATTATTATTATTATTATTATTATGGGGAAGAGGTAACCGTTTAAATATTCTACCATCTTTTATACATGTGTGAATTTATTGAGCTCAAGGAGTTCCATAAGGCCATTGTAAATAAACAGTAGAGGCCTATATACTCTAGGCCTACAAAGTAGTGGAAGTCATGACTGAACACATAATCATTGATAGGTTTACACTAACTTGATATATTACATGTTTTATGTAGAATTAGAACGTTAGGAACTAAAAGAATTAGACGTAATTTTAGGTAGAAGCGAGATAAGTAGTGACACCTGGAGGTGATCCAGCGAATTATTGAGGAAGATTGACGCTGGTAGCCATCTTCTCAAGGACCTGTGTTGTCAACATTTATCTACGAGTTTGTATCTCCTGGTTCCCACACGGTTTCCCAACGTTACCTGACAGTAACATACGTCAGAGGCCTCCTAACGAATCGTGGATACGAGTCTCTGCTCCTGATTCGTTTGTGACGCTATTTAGTGTATTTTTCCTCCCTAGTCACATGGCCACTGATACCGAGTGGGAAATCAGGGATAGTTAACTTACGGTTAATAAGCCGACACACGTCCAACTATCAGGTAATTTGTGAATGACATAGGTATTTAAACTTGAGTTTTACTGCAGGGTTTACCACTTTTACTCAGAAAAGTGTTGTTAAAGCTACTTGTGTGAGATATTTGGGGTCTGGGGGGGGGGGGGCGGTGTCAACACTCCACCACATTTTTCACAATATATAATTAATGTAGAATGATGTATGTGGTTTAAAGTATACGTTGATGGTACGAGGATGTGTTTGGAATTAAATTACAAGAGATTTAAGAAGCGCATTACAAAAATACAGCTGTATTCGGAGAGCATATGTATTTATTTTGATGTGTATGTAGTGAGAGCAGCAGTGTACATACACTGGGAAGGTGTATGGTGGCCCGGTGGCCTGGTGGGTAAAGCTCCCGCTTCACACACGGAGGGCCCGGGTTCGATTCCCGGCGGGTGGAAACATTTCGACACGTTTCCTTACACCTGTTGTCCTGTTCACCTAGCAGCAAATAGGTACCTGGGTGTTAGTGGACTGGTGTGGGTCGCATCCTGGGGGACAAGATTAAGGACCCCAATGGAAATAAGTTACAGTCCTCGATGACGCACTGACTTTCTTGGGTTATCCTGGGTGGCTAACCCTCCGGGGTTAAAAATCCGAACGAAAAATCTTACCTTATCTTATCTCTTAAGGTTGTATATCTGTGTGTATACGTAAGTCCTTTTATTAGAGGATAAAGCAACCTATAGTGCTATTATTTGCGGCTGTTGTTAATATAGCACTATATTAGCGCTACATAATAGCACTACTGCTGTTGTCTCCATGTCTGTTGTCGTATATTTAACTGAAAAAACTTAGCGTGTATACCGAACATTTGATCAATAAAAATATTCAATTATGGCACCAGTTCGTCACTCATCTGGCCTTACTCTCGTAGGGAGTCATTTCAGTGTGCAGATTTGGTAGAGATTAGCGTGTATATTAACTCTGCAGGTGTGTGAGCAGACACTTGAGTCAAGGAGAATGCTACTTAATGCTCCAGTTGTAGGATCAGTTGTCACTCTGCCAGTGTTGTGCTATTATTGTGCCCCTCACAAAACACTACCAACACAAACTATGATATTATCTGCCCTGTGGCTCAAACTGTGACCACATGTGTACACGTACGACGTGAGTCATGATCACTAGTCAGTTCTGTGTTTGTGTTAGGTTGATGTGGGTTATCTTTCTGTTAATACATGTTGTGTTTTGACTGTTCAACTACACACACACACACACACACACACATACACACACACACACACACACACACACACACACACACACACACACACACACACACACACAGTTTACATTCTCAGATTTTATGTATGTTTTTATTTTTATAACAATAAATTACCGTCAAGTTTATACATGAGACACGTGTGCAGCAGCTAGTCACTATTTTCGAAATGCTTCACCTGTGTGGGCTGTATAATCCTCCGGGTTTAGCGCTTCCCCCTTGATTATAGTAATGCTTCACCTGTGTGGTAGGCTTCTTGTGTAGCATCGCCAGGTAACTAAGGTATTGAAGACAACAGAAACAGTGGGAAGGTAAACTCTCGGTGCTTAGTACCTCAGCCTCGAGAAGTGTTCACCGTCAGTGTTTTGAACATGACTGGCAAGCTGAATGTTCTTCATGGTTGAGGGACTGACCACCTCAGACTTGCTTGTTCTTCATGGTTGAGGGACTGACCACCTCAGACTAGCTTGTTCTTCATGGTTGAGGGACTGACCACCTCAGACTTGCTTGTTCTTCAAGGCTGAGGGACTGACCACCTCAGACTTGCTTGTTCTTCAAGGCTGAGGGACTGACCATCTCAGACTTGCTTGTTCTTCAAGGCTGAGGGACTGACCACCTCAGACTTGCTTGTTCTTCAAGGCTGAGGGACTGACCACCTCAGACTTGCTTGTTCTTCAAGGCTGAGGGACTGACCACCTCAGACTTGCTTGTTCTTCAAGGCTGAGGGACTGACCACCTCAGACTTGCTTGTTCTTCAAGGCTGAGGGACTGACCATCTCAGACTTGCTTGTTCTTCAAGGCTGAGGGACTGACCACCTCAGACTTGCTTGTTCTTCAAGGATGAGGGACTGACCACCTCAGAGTTGCTTGTTCTTCAAGGCTGAGGGACTGACCACCTCAGACTTGCTTGTTCTTCAAGGCTGAGGGACTGACCACCTCAGACTTGCTTGTTCTTCAAGGCTGAGGGACTGACCACCTCAGACTTGCTTGTTCTTCAAGGCTGAGGGACTGACCACCTCAGACTTGCTTGTTCTTCAAGGCTGAGGGACTGACCACCTCAGGCTTGCTTGTTCTTCAAGGCTGAGGGACTGACCACCTCAGACTTGCTTGTTCTTCAAGGCTGAGGGACTGACCACCTCAGACTTGCTTGTTCTTCATGGCTGAGGGACTGACCACCTCAGACTTGCTTGTTCTTCAAGGCTGAGGGACTGACCACCTCAGACTTGCTTGTTCTTCATGGCTGAGGGACTGACCACCTCAGACTTGCTTGTTCTTCAAGGCTGAGGGACTGACCACCTCAGACTTGCTTGTTCTTCATGGCTGAGGGACTGACCACCTCAGACTTGCTTGTTCTTCAAGGCTGAGGGACTGACCACCTCAGACTTGCTTGTTCTTCATGGCTGAGGGACTGACCACCTCAGACTTGCTTGTTCTTCAAGGCTGAGGGACTGACCACCTCAGACTTGCTTGTTCTTCATGGCTGAGGGACTGACCACCTCAGACTTGCTTGTTCTTCAAGGCTGAGGGACTGACCACCTCAGACTTGCTTGTTCTTCATGGCTGAGGGACTGACCACCTCAGAGTGACTTCCTCCACCCGTGGCTGTGCCACTGAATGTATATACACTGAGAGGTTTGTATCATTATCCAACGTTGATGAAGGCAGACTTTTGAATGATTATTATCCTGTGGGTTTGTAACCCAGAAAACCCCAAGGAAACCAAGCCGTGTGGCTTGATTCCGTCCTGGTCAGTGGATCATTTCCCCCCAAGATGCGACTAACAGCAGCCTGTTAACTTCTAGGTGTACAAGACATTTAACATCTGCAACACCACAATATCATTATTTGAAGATTTTTTTCCAACCAGTGACGTTATTAAAATGCAGAGTAAATAGATGGTGTTGAAGCTGACTGAATAGTGACTGCAGGTACACTAGTGACTGCAGGTACACTAGTGACTGCAGGTACACTAGTGACTGCAGGTACACTAGTGACTGCAGGTACACTAGGGACTGCAGGTACACTAGGGACTGCAGGTACACTAGGGACTGCAGGTACACTAGTGACTGCAGGTACACTAGTGACTGCAGGTACACTAGTGACTGCAGGTACACTAGTGACTGCAGGTACACTAGGGACTGCAGGTAGAATAGGGACTGCAGGTACACTAGGAACTGCAGGTACACTAGGAACTGCAGGTACACTAGGGACTGCAGGTACACTAGGGACTGCAGGTACACTAGGGACTGCAGGTACACTAGGAACTGCAGGTACACTAGGAACTGCAGGTACACTAGGGACTGCAGGTACACTAGGGACTGCAGGTACACTAGGGACTGCAGGTACACTAGAGACTGCAGGTACACTAGGGACTGCAGGTACACTAGGGACTGCAGGTACACTAGGGACTGCAGGTACACTAGGGACTGCAGGTACACTAGGGACTGCAGGTACACTAGGGACTGCAGGTACACTAGGGACTGCAGGTACACTAGGGACTGCAGGTACACTAGGGACTGCAGGTACACTAGGGACTGCAGGTAGAATAGGGACTGCAGGTAGAATAGTGACTGTAGGTAGAATAGGGACTGTAGGTAGAATAGGGACTGCAGGTAGAATAGGGACTGCAGGTAGAATAGGGACTGCAGGTAGAATAGGGACTGCAGGTAGAATAGGGACTGCAGGTAGAATAGTGACTGCAGGTAGAATAGGGACTGCAGGTAGAATAGGGACTGCAGGTGCATTATCAACTGCAGGTAGAATAGGGACTGCAGGTAGAATAGGGACTGCAGGTAGAATAGGGACTGCAGGTAGAATAGGGACTGCAGGTAGAATAGTCACTGCAGGTAGAATAGGGACTGCAGGTAGAATAGGGACTGCAGGTGCATTATCAACTGCAGGTAGAATAGGGACTGCAGGTAGAATAGGGACTGCAGGTAGAATAGTGACTGCAGGTAGAATAGGGACTGCAGGTAGAATAGTGACTGCAGGTAGAATAGGGACTGCAGGTAGAATAGGGACTGCAGGTAGAATAGTGACTGCAGGTAGAATAGTGACTGCAGGTAGAATAGGGACTGCAGGTAGAATAGGGACTGCAGGTAGAATAGTGACTGCAGGTAGAATAGGGACTGCAGGTAGAATAGGGACTGCAGGTAGAATAGGAACTGCAGATGAAGCAAGACTCCCATACATCTCGCCTCAGCATTGCATAATTATCAGCTTTGTTTTATTCCTACCATTGTGTCAGTGCGTGTAAACTACGCTATTTGTACCGCATAAAGAAATTATTATTAGTAGTAGTATTTTATTATTACTATTAGTAGTAGTATTGGGAGCCTGGACGGTAAGCAGTCAATTGAACGCATGTTTACATGTTCAACAGTACCCGTCTCTGGCTTCTGAGAGCACGTTGTTGTGGCCAGTGCCAAGGTTGATGTAACTATCACCCAGAGTACTTTCTTTATACAAGAGATGGCGCTGGCGATCTCGGGTGGTCTGAGTGACTTCAGAAGGTACAACTCCGGGAGGGGGGAGGGAGGCGGATGGTAAGAATTGAAGTGTGAGGTGGCGCGTGTGTTCCGTCAGGCCGATGGAGATTTTTACCGAGGACATTCCTGATTGAAGGAGGTAGTAGGAGGGAGAGAAGAATGGAGGGAAAGAGACCTTGGCCTGTTGCCCGCTGTCTATTGTGGTTGTGAGAGCGAGGCTGGGCCAGTTATCCTGAGAGGTCTGGGGAGACGAGGAGTGCGTCGCGGGTGTAACGCTCAACATCGTCCTCACGATGAAGGAATGGGTGAGGTTGTTCAGTGACGTGGTGGTACGCGCCTTCTATGGCAACAGAAACACCGCTACCGTGCCTGTACCACAGGAGGATGACACCAAGGTCGTAGCTCCTGTGGCGGGGACGTCATTGGCGTCAGCAGCAACAACAGTACCTCTGTCACACCAACAGCAGTCAGCAGCGTCTTCACTGCCTTCACCAGGTATTGCAGCTGTCACTGCAATTCCTCCACCATTACCCCCGAAGCCACCGTCCGCGGCTATTAAGTTTCAGTCCCAGTCACCTTCAAGTTATTCACCTGCCTCCTCCACACCCCCTGTCACTCAGGTGAACACACAGTCACCTTCAAGTTATTCACCTGCCTCCTCCACACCCCCTGTCACTCAGGTGAACACACAGTCACCTTCAAGTTATTCACCTGCCTCCTCCACACCCCCTGTCACTCAGGTGAACACACAGTCACCTTCAAGTTATTCACCTGCCTCCTCCACACCCCCTGTCACTCAGGTGAACACACAGTCACCTTCAAGTTATTCACCTGCCTCCTCCACACCCCCTGTCACTCAGGTGAACACACAGTCACCTTCAAGTTATTCACCTACCTCCTCCACACCCCCCGTCACTCAGGTGAATACACAGTCACCTGTGTCCACTCAGTCGTCCTCTGCCCCAGTTAGAATACCAACTGTTCCATCACAACCAATGCCACAGTCAGGGCCCTCGACAACATGTACTGACGTAGGCCTTCGCTCCATGGTATCCAAAGTGCCTTCACAGCCCCAGCAGAGCTTGGGAGAGAGCCCACAGGAGAGGGGACGGGGCAGGGGGAGAGGGCGAGCATTGGGCCGGGGGCGAGGTGACAGAGGTGGTTGTAATGAAAGCAGTAGTTCCTGGGGCAGGTCAGACTCCAAGGGTAACCAGCAGTTCCAGGAACTGTCACCCTCCACATCACCCAACACTCGAAATTCTGACTCGCCAGCTCCTCGACCGAAACGAGGTGGTTCTTGGCGTAACTGGCCAGGGGCAATCTCTCGGTCTCTCAGTCCTCGACCCTTGCCACAACCTCCGTATGTAGATGAGGATGGGTTTACTCTGGTTCAGAGGCGGAACAAGCCAGGTAAACCCCCGCCCAACCTCGCGAACACTGGGCCAAACAGTCCCACTCGCGGGGGATACGCTGATACAAAATACGTGATTGAAGGTGACTTTGTGCTGGAAGAGGAGTTTCCAGTCATTAAGAACCCCGCGTACCCCACAGGAAGCCACCTGCCGGGAGGAACACAACTCCCGTCGATACACAAGCGACCTGTCTCTCAGGAGGCAGGAAACCAAAAGCGAGCCTCGAGCAACGGCAGCCCGAACGACAACCTTTCCCCACGAGGAAAGGATGGAAAACACATAGCAGTTATCTCAAAGAGCGAGTCTGGGAAAGTCAGTGCTCACGATCAGAGAAGCACCACTTTGTCGCCTGCCCAACCCGTAGTGACACAATGCAGCAAAGAAATCGTGGGTGACTTAGGTAAAGGTGCAAAGTTCAAAAGTGAACATACGAAGGACAAATTCAGTGTCAGAAGCAAGGAACCTGCTTCACCAAACGAAGCTCTTTGTGCTGTCTGTGATGGTATGTATGAAAACGTTAAGTTGAAGGATTCCAACTCCAGTAATAACATTGATGTTGTTAAGAACAATAATGTAACAAATCGAGTCGACTTGCTGCAGAAGAATGAACTAGATGCCGGTGAGGCGGACACAGTCAAAGTTGACACCCTCAAGGTGGACAAAGTCAAGAATGACACTGTCAAGGTGGACATCTTCCAGGCAGACACCTGTAAGATGGACACATGCGAAAAACTGAGAGAGACACAGGTGGAACATCTTAATCAAGAAACACTTGTGGATATTCCAGCAAGCAGCACTCCTACGGATGTGACACCTGTTAAGCAAGAAACACAAACATCAGATACCAAAACTATCAGCTTAAAATCAGTCGAGGTCACGGACGAGACTTCGACTCAAATCCTAGAATCGAAATCTAAAAAAATAAAAAAGAAGAACCGCAAGTCTAGTAAATCTGAAGGTCGAGATGCGAGCGAATCCTCGACTATAAAGGGAACGAATCATCTGTTAGATCCCTTGGACGAGTTGCAAGATTCCGAAATGTCTGGCTATCTTCTGGATCATTACCACACTAGGAAGGCCAACACCAAGGACTCAAAGATCAAATGGGAGACACGTGGAGCAGCAGATGGAAACAACCAGCAACATCGTGAGGAGAGCACAAGGAAGGTTGAAGCGAAGGAAGAGTGTGATGTAAACAATGATAATGGTTGGGATCTTGTAGTCCAGGATGAGGACTCCGAACCCTTAAGTCATCGTGTAACAGAAAATAACATCAAGACAGACAGTGACGTTAAGCCAAGGGATGAAACAGCCAGTATTCCTTCTGTTGTGGAGGATATATCTGTCAGATTTTCTCACGAAGGCGTCAAGCCAAGGGATGAAACAGCCAGTATTCCTTCTGTTGTGGAGGATATATCTGTCAGATTTCCTCACGAAGGCGTCAAGCCAAGGGATGAAACAGCCAGTATCCCTTCTGTTGTGGAGGATATATCTGTCAGATTTTCTCACGAAGGCGTCAAGCCAAGGGATGAAACGGCCAGTATTCTTTCTGTTGTGGAAGACATGGCTGTCAGATATTCTCATGAAGGCATCACGGCAAGGAAGGAAAAAGCCAGTATTCCTTCTGTTGTGGAAGACATGGCTGTTAGATTTACTGATGATGGTATTACACCTGGTAATGTTATAAATAATATAGCTGAGAACACACTTGCAGGAGAGAGTACATTAGGAAATTCTCAGGAAGCAGCAGCTGCAGCAGTGGCGTCTGATAATTTCTACATAGATGATGAGACTGAAGAAGGGGAATATGTCTTTATCCATATACGGAAAAAACTGCAAGACGTGACAACAGATAATGATCAACTCAACATGAGAACAGAGAAGATAGACCCAGAAGCCTCTGAAGACTCGCCCTTGAAGCTCTCTGAGGTGAAGCAAGATATAGATGGTAGTCAAGAGGAGACAAACCAACGAGGCTCCATTTTAAGTGGTAATGAAGATGACAGGAGCCACCAGGTCTCTGTCTCAAGTGGTAATCAAGAGGAGTGGAGAGCTAGAGAAGGAGATGCTCCACCCGAGGACCAGGTAGTGCCATTCTCCGCGACTCGCCAAGACAAAGACACTGAATATAACGCAGTTCTCTCATGCGAGACGAAGACCGATATAACGGAAAAACCAAGAGACAAGAAACACCGGGAGAAAGACAAGAAGACCAAGGAAAAGGATACTTATATAGAAACTGAAGAGAAGAAGATGGAGACGAAGAACTATAAACTCAAGAGGAATAAAGACGATCATACTGATAAAAATTACAAGTTGATGAGTGAAGAACAGTTGACGCCCAGCAAAGATAATGAGAAGTCAACTGAGCGAATACAGAAGGAAAGTGGCAAGACGGATGGAAGGAAACACCAAGTGAAAGAGAATAATGAATACATTGTTGACGACAGGGAAAACCACACAGAAACACAACAGTATGAAGAGCAAAGGAACATCGACTTCGAGGACAACCGCAATATAAAGATGACATCAGAGGGCATCCTTGACGTCACAGGTGAAGGCAGTCACCCATGCGAAAAACACCGACAAAATGAGACAAAACAGAAAGAAAAGCTAATCACGAAGTCAGATTCTGTCGAGGAAGATACGTCAGCATCGAGCAATGATGAGCTCACAGTATTAATGAGCCTCATAGCAGATAAAAAGAGCAAGCTCCTGACCCTCCAGAAGCAATTAGCGAACGTGGTGCCCCCAGAGAAACAACTTGAAGTCAACACTGAAAGACAGCCTGGAGAGGAAGACCAGGATAGTGATAAGGAGGTTCCCAGTAGAGTGCAAGACTCTGTGGATACCCGGAGGTTGAGTCCTGATGGCGCTGAAGAAGGGAGGTTGTGGGTATTCGAAGCACCAGCTTCCCCAGTCACCTCCATACACACCCTCCTCAACAGGAAGGTATCCAGCAGGGGTAACCGGGAGACAGGTGGTGCTGGGGCCGCTACTGTCAGCCTCGAAAATGAGACAGGGACGGGAAGGAATGATCAGCAAACTGATCATTGCGAGAATGACGAGCAGGCGAAAGACAGGAGGAAGAGAAGAGAGGAAGAGAGATACAGAAAAATAAACAGGAGTAGAGATGAGTCACATCATGGAGATGATGGAAGGGAAGGAGATGGAGTCAGAGAAGAAACAGTAAGAAACGAAATAGAAAACGGAAGGATGGTGACAGAAAATAAACACAGCAGCCAGCAATTCCAATCAGGTGAGCGTGAAATTAGCACGGACTGTAAACAAAGACAGACTGGTGTTGAGAAATTAGACGCAGGAGGGAAGACAAACAAGGAAGAGGTAGAAAGACAAATTTTCACTGAAGGAGAAGAAGGGCAAGGAAAACAAGAAGAGGTAGGTAAAGGGGGAGAGAAAGAAGAAAGACCTAATTATAAATTAAACTGTCTCTCAGATTCACAAAAGTTGGACCACGAAGAACTACGATTAAGGAAAGAAGAAAAGAGAGAAAGAAAGAGGAGACGACGTGAGGAGAAAGAGAGGCTGAAACTGATACAAGCATACAATGACCAGGATCAAAATAAACCTCGGGAATCAAGGGAGGAAACAGAGGAAATGAGAGAGAGCAGGAGGAGGAGGAGGAGGAGAGAGGAACGTGAGATTGAGGAATTAGAACGTCAGAAATTTGAAAGAAAACGCAGAAATGAGACTGTGTGTGTGGAGACGGCGCCAGAAGTGTCCAAGTTGCTGGTCGAGGCGGAGCTTACTGAAGACACTGCTTCCAACCTTCCTGCTGCAAGTGACGCTGCTGCTGCTGCTTCCAACCTTCCTGCTGCAGGTGACGCTGCTGCTGCTTCCAACCTTCCTGCTGCAACTGACACTGCTGCTGCTTCCAACCTTCCTGCTGCAGGTGACGCTGCTGCTGCTTCCAACCTTCCTGCTGCAACTGACACTGCTGCTGCTTCCAACCTTCCTGCTGCAACTGACACTGCTGCTTCAGCTGACCTTCCTGACACTGCTGCTTCGGGTGACCTTCCTGACACTGCTACTTCGGGTGACCTTCCTGACACTGCTGCTGCTGAATTAAACTCTAAAGCAGTCGAAACTCCGTCAGGAATTACAATAGCAGGAGCTCCGGAGTCTACTGAAAACACTGCTGACTTTGATTTATACAGTGGCTTTAATCCACTTGTTCTGGAGAGACTCAGAAAAGTTAGCGAATTATTGGAGTTACGAAAAAATCGTCAGTCCCTGCAGGAGGAAGTGGATGAGGCCTCCAATGTAGCGAGTCGGGAGGATCAGTCCCAGAAATGTGAAGATCATAACAGTGGTGAGATCATGGAAGTTTCTCACACGAATCCCATGAAAGATCAGGAAACGTATCTTGAAGATAAATATAATTATGGTTACCGTACACGAGAGAGAGAGAATAAACCAAGTTCCAATAACAGCATTAATAAAGTGGAAGAGAGAGAGACAGTGAGGAGAAGGCGACGCCGGGAAGATGAAAGCAATAAGGAACATGAATTGCCAGGAGAGTCGAGTGATGTGCAAGGATTCTATATGCTCAAGACCTTTGAAGAGCTTGTCGCTGAGAGGAGAAAGAGAAGAAGCAAGCGTCTCGAAGAATCAGAAAAGCATGAATCACAAGCAGAGGAGAAGCCAGTACCATCGAGGAGAACCCGCCAGGTGGAACATTGTAGTGGAGATAAAGATTCCCAGGTGAAAGAGACTGGTGAAACCATTACGGCAAGAAGACGCAGAAGACTTACTGAAGACAGCAGCCAGACGCGGGACTCGCAGTCCAAGGATGTCAATAGTAAGGATTACGAGGAGATATTCGCCCGAAGGAGACAACTTAGAAGTCGTAGGCTTGAGGGAGACAGTAGCCAGGTGGATGAAGACCGACCAGTAGTCTCTCACACACAGGAAGAGCAAACACTCGGTCACAACCGCGAGGCCGACAAGCAATACCAAGAAATTTTCGAAAGACGACGACGCATACGGAGACAGAGGTATGCGGAGATGCGCATGTCTGATGAAAACCTGCAGCACAGCGGTTCCTCCCCTCGAGAAGACGCACGCACATCCCCATCTTGTGAAGTATCCACCAGCAGTAGAGTGAGCAATACTGATGGTGTTTATACCCAGCAAACTCTCGCTCAACAGCACAGTGTGACCTGCCTGCAACCTAGCACCGTTGAGGCCACCAGGACGCCTGTACATAGTGATAGTGATGATAGTGATAGTGATGATAGTGATAGTGATGATAGTGAAGCAAGCTTGTCAGGACATACACACAACGACAAGTGTGACGACAAACTCTTAAACGAGCAGAACCACCTTGAAAACCAGGTAAGAACAATTAATTACTCTGAAGGGTTGTATTGTGATGCCGGTGAGTCTCATGATCCAAGGAGCTGGATTTATCCTCCCCTTCCTTGGATCAAGCCTGAATTCCTCTTATATTCCGCAGAGGAATAACGATATTTTTGTAAAAAGTTGATATTTAATTATAGTAATGATTATATTCAATATTACACTAATTGTAATTCGCTAAATCCGTAACGAGCATAAAATAATTTTAAATAATCCGTATTAAGCTCTAAACCCATGTGGGTCATTCAGTTCAGGACGTTGTGGAGGCTTGATTCTCCTCAGGGTTTAATGCAAGGAAGAACAGGATGACTTCAGTGCCTTGGATCAAGAGCCCTTTAGCAGCATCAAGGGTGCAAGAATAAAGGGTTGGTGTTTTAACACTGGGTCACACAGGTCTGGCAAGATACCAAGAGTCTTCACGGAAACTAGAAACCATTAGCTCTAGATACAACGTAGCGCTCTAACTAGATCCTTCGCTACCAGATACCTGGATACTGAGTGTGCGTGTGTCTTCCTGTGTAGTACACATGCATTCCGTGTGTAATCTATTCTGCCATTGTATTTACGTTGCTGTTATCTAGATGTCTGCTTGTTTACCCTGCATAAACACCAGCATATTTATTCATGAATATTCGTTTAATATCCATTAGGAAGCCCATACCCATCCTGTGGGCGGTAGTCAAAGATTACAGAGGTATATAATGGGTCCAGGGACTGGAGTATGCCTGGAGAGGGTTTCGGGGGGCAACGCCTCCGCGGCCCGGTCTTTGACCAGGCCTCATGGTGGATCAGGGCCTGTTCAACCATGGATGTTATTGTTGGTCTAACGTACAACCCGCATCCCGACTGGTCAGGTACTGGCTTTAGGTGCCTGTCCAGCGCCTTCTTGAAGACAGCCAGGGGTCTATTGGTAATCATCCTTATGTATACTGGGTGGCAGTTGAACAGTCTTGGGCCCCAGACACTTATTATGTTGTCTCTTATCGTGCTAGTGGCACCCCTGCTTTTCATTGGGGGGATGTTGCATCGTCTGCCGAGTCTTTTACTTTCACAGGAGTGATTTTCGTGTGCAAGTTTGGTACTAATCCCTCTAGGATTTTCCAAGTGTATCTCTCCAGCCTGTGTTCTAGGGAGTACAGGTTGAGGAACTTCAAATGTTGCCAGTAATTTAGGTGTTTTATCAAAGTTATGTGTGCCGTGAGGGGCACTGCAAAGTTTTGATAGCTGAACAAATTACATAGGTAGTGAACCAGTCACACGTCCACACCTGATCACAATTGCAACCAGTTATTAGTGCAAATACTCTTAGCTTTATTTAGTGATCAAAATCAGGGTATTTTTCCAGAATGATTTGTAATATACTACTGTGGATAAAATACTGATATCTTTAACAGAGTTTTCTCTGAATTCATTTATTTTATCTCATTCCAGTACATAATGACGCAGGGTGTGACAGTAGTCCATCTGGCAGAGTTTACATTGTTTCGTCTACATCTGGTGGTGGTGATTTAACCTGCCAAAGATACTTGTAACCCAGTCAGAGCCAGGAAGTAGTGACAGCCAAGGATGCTTATTTTGCTGGATGCACCATGGATATGTGGCTCCTCCTGCTGACTGACAAGATTGTACAACACTCTTTGAAAGCATGTAACTTTTCCGATTCACTAGTTATATCATGCATTTGAACACCAGTGTGAGATAGAATCCACAGAAGGTGCACTCTGACTCCACTGTCCACAATCCTAGCATGCCTCGATTTGTACTTAATGAGTTTACAGCATTTGTAGATGATAGTGAATCAGTTCGTGTCAGGCTTGGGTACATATGGACGCATTTGAGCGCAAGGAGTATGGAAAACAGTTGTTTGATGGATAGAAGCCCAGTTATTGATGCGTGCTCAAATTTCTGTTGAGAGTCATCACTATGACATCTGCAACCGTGGATTGGTGAACAGAATCATCACAGTTGGTGAACGTGTAATGTGACTTGAGTTATTACATCTTAATTCATCTTGTTTGACTTAAAGGCGAAGCTTTGGTTGTGATTTAAGATTTTATTGGGGGAAATGGAGGCCTGGTCATGGACCGGGCCGCGGGGGCGTTGATCCCCGGAATAACCTCCAGGTAACCTTCAGGTATGGTAGTTTGCAATGGGGTAGTATCCCATGGAGCAGGGAAGTGCTGCTTCTGCCTTACTTGACATAGATCATGTTCATGTGGAGATCATTTCCAGTTTCTTTTCTATCTGGAGAAGTGCTCAGCAGCGCAGAAGAAAGTCTGGAAGACATCTGTACGAGGTTTTGAATGGGCTTACCCGAGTGTAGTGATCAGCGAGGATATGTTTTAGTAACACGGTATCTGATGCTTGGAATAAAAAGTTCTTTCAACATTAACAATGTTGGTAGTACTAGGGAATCCCAGGGTGATTCTCATTGATTGATTTGCAGTTTTTATAGTCAGACAAGAGGAAGTATTGGCGCGGTATAATCAACCAGTGACTGTGTGTGTTGTATGTGAAGATGGAGAAGCCTTATCAGATCGTGAAAGTATTTCATATTGGCGATTCCTCGTTATGAAATGTAAAGAAATAGATAAATAAAATATGCAGATAATTCTGCGTGAAGCTGAGAATGAAAATTCAAGTGTAAGTATAGCGGCTAAAGGTAATATTTACAGGATTTTTTTTTATTTTTTTTGTTATCACACTGGCCGATTCCCGAAAAAGAAAACCTTTCACCATCATTCACTCCATCACTGTCTTGCCAGAAGGGTGTTTTACACTACAGTTTTTAAACTGCAACATTAACAGGATGATTTCATAGAGAGGGAGGCTAGATTGAAGTCCGTAGTGGTGGTGTTGTGGGTATTTCCCTGTGAACCTGAAGATGGGGTTTTGGAACACTGAGCCACAGTGTTAATGTGTGGTCACTGGTAGTCGTGACTTGTCACTGCTGAAGAAAATAAAAGTACCACCAAGTGTAGCGATTCTTTACAACTGTGATTCTCTGAAAATCCGTCAGAAGCAGTTAGGTTAGGTTAGGTAAGGTTCGTCAGGAAACAGGACAAATGTTTCCTGACGCGGGTCTTAGTCAGATGATGACCCGTCTTTGGAGCTTTTGGTCATCTGACCGAGGCCTTCCGCTGGCTTACCGGTCCACCCCTTTAAAAATTATGGTCATTTATAACCATTTATATATTTTTTTTTCTGTCAGAAGCAGTTTAGTAACCGGTCGTGAGCCACAGTTGGTGGGTAGTAACTGGGGGAACGGCTGTGTTACGTTATAAAGACACCAGCGTCTCAGCTTGGTGGCTAAAGCTCTCCCTTCACACACGGAGGGCTAGGGTTCGATTCCTGGCGGGGTGGGAACATTTCGATGTGTTTCCTTACACCTGTTGTCCTGTTCACCTAGCAGCAAATAGGTACCTGGGTGTTAGTGGACTGGTGTGGGTCGCATCCTGGGGGACAAGATTGAGGACCACAATGGAAATAAGACAGACAGTCCTGGACGACACACTGACTTTCTTGGGCTATCCTGGGTAGCTAACCCTCCGGGGTTAAAAATCCGAAGAAAATCTCTCTTGTATCATGCAAGTTTCACTCACAGGAGAAGTCAAGTCAGTTTGCCAGTTTACGTCAGCTGGAAGCATAGACTTGGCTGGTGATAACTCGCCTGTATGGGATGATCCGAGCCGGCACTCAAGGCTACAAATGGAGAGGTTAAAAACCAGACAAGAAGTCACTTGATTGGCTAACTGCCTTAATAAGTAATGGCTTGGACAAATATGATTATATTACACAAGTCAAAATTAGGTCAGGTTGAATTAACACAAAATAACCCTAAATAAGAGTGAAGCTTTTAGGTTAAACTAAAAATACAAAATTATTGAATTGGAGTGGAGTGGATACTTCCAGATTTGAGGGGACTTGAGCTAGAGTTCGTCACGGCCACGCTGGCGGGAGATTCGTCTGTAAAAACTTGCATTTGTGGTCACAGCGGTGGCCTATGCTAACCTTCCTATGGTGTAGAAATATACCTAGTTGGGTGAATCTTATTGTAGCTAGCTGGTCTAGTGGCTAACACGACGGTCTGGAGTTTTGTGACTAGGCCCGGTGGTCTGGTGGCTAAAGCTCCCGCTTCACACACGGAGGGCCCGGGTTCGATTCCCGGCGGGTGGAAATTCCGACACGTTTCCTTACACCTGTTGTCCTGTTCACCTAGCAGCAAATAGGTACCTGGGTGTTAGTCGACTGGTGTGGGTCGCATCCTGGGGGACAAGATTAAGGACCCCAATGGAAATAAGTTAGACAGTCCTCGATGACGCACTGACTTTCTTGGGTTATCCTGGGTGGCTAACCCTCCGGGGTTAAAAATCCGAACGAAATCTTATCTTATCTTATCTCTCTGATCGCGAGTTCAAGCCCCGACCGTGGTATGGTTTGTTTGGGGTGGTCCGGTAGCTAAAGCTCTCGCTTCACACACTGAGGGCTAGGGTTTGATCCCCGGCGGGTGGAAACATTTCGACATGTTTCCTTACACCTGTTGTCCTGTTCACCTAGCAGCAAATAGGTACCTGAGTGTTAGTCGTCTGGTGTGCGTCGCATCCTGGGGGACAAGATTGAGGACCCCCAATGGAAACAAGACTGACTTTCTTGGATTATCCTGGGTGGGTAACCCTCCAGGGTTAAAAATCCGAAGAAAATCTTATCGTGTCATTACGATTTCGTGAGTTAAGTAACTGGTCAACTGGTGGAAGGGACACACGTCAACTTCCATCGGGTGGAGAAGGGAGGGACCGGGAGGGGGGGGGGGTAGCGGTTACCATGCACACACCTCACAGAAGAAGCATACTGCCCTTCAAACTGCCATCACCACTTATTCAAACTCAGTGGGGAAAAAGCCAGGCCAAGTGACTTTTCAGTGGGGTCAAGTTTAGGGAAAGCCAAGTGTATTGTGATGCATTTCTGGTTGAGGAAGGTAGTGCTGGATATCCTTATATAACCTCTAATAGAATCACGAGACGACACCTTTGTCCTTGTGTTAATGTGACAAGAAAGTGTAACAGGTTGTCTTTGTGAGTTTCCTGCGCAACTTACACTCGAAGTGTGTCGTTCCTGCAGAGAAGTGCGTCAAGGAGAAACTGGTTGACGATTCAGCGAGTTGACTGTGTTCAAGGATAGATCGCTGTAGAATCGCCTTAAAGTCAATTAACAGTAGATGATATGGAAATACCGACCAATTATAGATGACAAAGTCACAGAAAACACTAATTGCACTCGCACTTAAAATTGCCCAACAGGTTTTTTGAAGTCTGAGGAAACTCGCTGTTGACGAAACTATGTTAGAAAGAATAGGCTTGGTAAAGCAGACACAGAGAGTATGATCGTGAGTTTATAAGTACAGGTTCACGTGAGTACAATTATCATACATAGTGCAAGTTAACTAGGATAACGTCCCCCCAAAAAAGTCAGGCAAAGTAGACTGAGAAAAGTAGAGAGACTAAGATGTATTGTGTGTTAGTGGGACAGTACATAGTGGAGTGGCAGAGTTTGGCAGTGATCATGGCTTGGCTTGACCACGTGCACACTCCACACTACCAGCACCCTCACACCCTGTGTCCTCTGCCAGTACCTCTCACACACCCTGTGTCCCCTGCTAGTACCTCTCCCACATCCTGTGTCCTCTGCTAGTACCTTTCACACGCCCTGTGTCCTCTGCCAGTACCTCTCACCCTGTGTCCTCTGCCAGTACCTCTCACCCTGTGTCCCTTGCTAGTACCTCTCCCACATCCTGTGTCCTCTGCTAGTACCTTTCACACACCCTGTGTCCTCTGTTAGTACTTATCTCACACACTCTGTGCTGCTGCTTGTCAGTGTTCCACTCATCTACAACTCTATTGCCAAAATAGTACCTCCCTACATCCTTTCTAAATCTGCAATGTACCAACACGGTTGCAAACCAATCACGGGTTCGTTTGTAAAAATCTGTACATGTGGTCACAGTGGTGGCCCATGCTAGCCTTCCTATATCTAGTTGGATATATCTTAAGAGTCATACACACACCCGCACATAGGAGAGAGAAAAGCATATAACGATGTTTCGGTCCTACTTCGACCATTGACTTATGTGACTGGTGGGTTTAGCGTTTGGTTTTGATTATAATTAATAACCTCTCATATGCAGTGGTGCACCTACATTTATGGGGCCTTGAAGCTTGAACTGTTATGGAATTACTTTTACAACCAGCAACGGGAAGCCTATGTACTTTAATAACCTTCACACGCTGATTGTCCGGGTTCGATTCCCGGCGAGGGTAGAAACATTGGTTGTGTTTCCTTACACCGGTTGTTCATGTTCACCCATCAGTAATAAAGGGTACCTGGGTGTTAGTGGACTGGTGTGGGTCGCATCCTGGGACAAAACTGACCTAATTTGAGGGAAATGCTCAGCGTAACAAGAGGCTTTCTATATAGTAGTATGTCACTGATGTCAGCTATAGTCTGTATACCTTTTATGTGTACTTGTAGAAGTAGATATTATATTTGATGTAGCTGGGTATGCCTGCCTCAAACCTGTTTCCTTTGACTACCGCTAGGGGAGCTGTGCTTGTATAACTGTGCTGCCGCCTGGTGGCTATAGGCCTACCTTCAGCTCACCCCGCAACACCCTGTGTGGCACTCACGCAGCAGACTGCCTAATAATAATAATAATATATTTCTACCAGTACATGTACAAGGTATACCAGTACATGTACAAGGTATACCAGTACATGTACAAGGTATACAAGTACATGTACAAGATATACCAGTACATGTACAAGGTATACAAGTACATGTACAAGATATACCAGTACATGTACAAGGTATACAAGTACATGTACAAGGTATACAAGTACATGTACAAGGTATACAAGTACATGTACAAGATATACCAGTACATGTACAAGGTATACAAGTACATGTACAAGATATACCAGTACATGTACAAGGTATACAAGTACATGTACAAGGTATACAAGTACATGTACAAGGTATACCAGTACATGTACAAGGTATACCAGTACATGTACAAGGTATACCAGTACATGTACAAGGTATACAAGTACATGTACAAGGTATACCAGTACATGTACAAGGTATACCAGTACATGTACAAGGTATACCAGTACATGTACAAGGTATACCAGTACATGTACAAGGTATACCAGTACATGTACAAGGTATACCAGTACATGTACAAGGTATACCAGTACATGTACAAGGTATACAGACCATAGCTGACATCAGTGACATACTACTATATAGAAAGTCCCTTGTTATGTTGAGCATTTCCCGTAAATTATGTCAGTTTTGTCCCAGGATGTGACCCACACCAGTCCACTAACACCCAGGATGTGACCCACACCAGTCCACTAACACCCAGGATGTGACCCACACCAGTCCACTAACACCCAGGATGTGACCCACACCAGTCCACTAACACCCAGGATGTGACCCACACCAGTCCACTAACACCCAGGATGTGACCCACACCAGTCCACTAACACCCAGGATGTAACCCACACCAGTCCATTAACACCCAGGATGTGACCCACACCAGTCCACTAACACCCAGGATGTGACCCACACCAGTCCACTAACACCCAGGATGTGACCCACACCAGTCCACTAACACCCAGGATGTGACC